>NC_057807.1:478130821-478327957 GCF_018294505.1 Triticum aestivum | reverse complement strand
AACACCAACACACGAGCACATTAACACCCCTCTCTCTTGTAAAGTCCAGACCCCAATATAGGTCTCTATCACTTTGTCTCTCGGGCATGCACACATCTCTTCCCTCACTCTCTAGGTCTCCCGCTATCTCTCTTACCCAAGCACACACACACTATGTAGAGTGTATATTTCCCATACTCACAAAACGTCGCCCCCAAACATCTATGTCCCTAGTTATGTGGTTCTCGTGCACTCACCTCACACACTACCCCCACTGCGAACAAGCACACTTTGTCTCCTTGTGCACCACTCTCCTCTTTATATCTCTCTCACATGTGTACCCGCCCCAGCTCCTTCCCTGTATACATATATGTCGTGACTCTTTCCATAGCTCCCTAATGTATCATCGTTCTCAATTTCGCACATTGTTCTCTACACCATCTATTCTAGATCTCTCATGAAGTCCCTATCAAACACACGATGACTTGCTTCCCTTGCGTCTCCATTCATAGGACAATTTCGGACAACATAAACATTGTCTCCCTATCTATACGCCATTTATGGACACAAATGACCCGTCTCGCCCCTCTCTTCCTCTCTCTCTTTCTCTCTCCGTCGCTAGCTCTCTCTTTCTCTCGCTCTCACACCCCTCTCCCACACACACACTCGATGTCTCTTCCAAATAGTGTGCTCCCCCTGCCCGAACCCGTGCTATGCCGCTACTACACATGTCACACCATTCCCCCTTCCCTTATACTAGGTTTACATCATTAGTGGTCTCTCTACTCCACATACACTCTCTCCCTCTCACACACAAACGCGTGCACAAACACACACAGACACACACAAACACCCATTTATCTGGATCCTCATCTCTCCCCATGTCCGGATGTGTATCTCACACAATCACTCTCTAATTATGTATATGTGTCTCCATGTTACACAACACACAGCCCCATGTACATGTCTCTCTCTATCCTCCACACAATAGACAAAAAGAATTTTTTATCATTGCCTCAGTCTCTAACATATCACACACACACACTGTCTGTCTCTCTCGCAAACACGCTCAACAAGGGTTTCCCCGTGAATAACTTAGCATCTATTCATCAACAGTCGTGGCAGTACGGCGAACACGAGAGGTGAAAAAGAATAAATCTACACGTGCTTAGACCACCTAGTATGACTACTAGGACTAGAGCAAGCCAAAAAGCGCACCGCCGTCACTCCTTCCTTGTCGGCGATGGCAAAATCTTTGTTTTACACAGTTGAGAAGTCATTGTGCTAAGGCCCCACATGCCGAGGCGTTGAATAGAATGTAGATGCTAGTTTACGGAAGCAAGTATCGATAATACGTTTGTATCTCCATACTTATATTTCTTCTCTTATAAAAAACCGAGTTGGTGATGATGGTACGTGTGCCATCTTGCAATATAGACCGTCCGATCTATAGCCGACGGATGGAAAACTAACTAAAAGATACCCGCACCCCTCTCCACATTTGCAGACAAGGCCTTCCCTCGTTCTTCCTTATCTCTGACAAACCTAATTGTTAAGCAATTAAGAAAGGAAGCCTCTGGAACAAACTGGCCTGGTGGCCGCTGCCGGCGTCGTCAATCCCCATGCCTCCCCTCAGTCCGACCACCAACCACCACCACACCCCACTCCTCTTCACCTTATCTCATATTTATCGAGATATCATTAGTTTTTGCACATGGGATTACTCCTGCAAGGGTCAATCACAACAAGTGTTTTATAAGAAAATGCATCTTGATGTTCCGTGCAATGCACTGATCTTGCTAGTACTCCTACACAAGAGTAAGTTGGTGATGCTGGTGTGTCTGCCATCCGTCGTCTCTGACCATTAGATCTACATCTAATGACTGTGAGGTAAGTTGTTGCCTTTTCTCAGCAACATCCCACTTGTCTACCAATTTGCAGAAAAACCCATAATTAGTATCTTAAAACCAACCACATCCCACCCTGACCTCACCAAAACAGCCCAAGGAATATATTCTAACTGAAACATAATATATCTCTAGTGACATATGTATATCAAAATTAGAGTGTTTTGTACCAAGTTTGTGAATAAGTATTATTCTAATTATGATTCGTTGCAACGGACATGAACATTGCTAGTATTTCCAACCATGCATTTTTTCCTAGTATTCCATAGTTTCGACTTTTCCATCAAGATATTAGTCACTCATGGTTGATATTTACTTTCAATCATTTACACATATGCACTATGTAACTAGCCTTGCTTATTGCCTTCCAAAGCTTAACTTTCACTCCTACTTACAATATGTGGAGTATTTAACAAAAAACTACCACTTTCAACCAGCCCTAGGAAGAATATATTATACAAAAAATAGCAAAAACATACCCAAAATTTCTTAATCCACGCCAAAAACTACTACCTAGTACTCCTACCGATTATGTTCGTTTAAACCCATTTATGACAGGGTTGGCCCACATGTCCGTGCTGACGAGGCAGCTTAAACCAACACATTTTGTTTGACCGTTGACACGAGGGACCCACATCTGACCTTCTATCTTGTTATTCCCACTCAAAATCATTATTTTTTCTGAACATTACTTCAAATAGTACTGATGCATGTTCGTCGGTGGTGTCGGTGATGAGCGAGTTGGCTGCCGCTCCACCGGACGGGCCGGACGCCGCGCTGGCCTCCGCACGGGTTGGCAGGCTGGCCCGAGAGTGACTCATGAGCGAGCAAGCCGCCGCGCTAGCCTTCGCTCGAGCCAGATGGCTGGCCTTAGAGTGGTGCACTAGCAAGTTGTCGCGCGGCCGTGCCAAAATAGCTAGCAAACCTTGCAGACAAGTAGATGGACGGAGCTATCTTGGCTAGCTAGCAGCCATGAGCGCCGGACGGAGCTGGCATCCGGGCTGCCGCAACATGGGCTCCGCACCGCCGGCGGTTTTAACCTCGCCTTCTGCCGGCGACGGTAGTTGCGTCCCATGGCCGAGGATGACTAGGTGGACGGGCCGGAGGTAGGAGGTCACTCGGGGATTTTTGTGCAGACTAACATGTAGGTACCACAAGTCATAACGCCCGGTCGAATAGAAGGCGTTGACTGAATGGGCGACATGGGCCCTGTTAGAGCTTAGAGTTAGATTCTAACCCTGAACTAACTTTAACCAAAGTGGTGTTTGGATGGCAGGGTTAGATTGACAACAAATGTATCCAAATAGGGCCATGGGTTGAAACGTGCCTATAACGACACTTTGTAGAGTAGTCGTTTCTTGGTAGGGCTGGTTGGTAAGAGCATGTACAATGGTTGATAAGGTAGTCTTATCTTAAGTCTGCCACGTATGCAAGTGGTAGTAGTTTCTTGGCATTATAGTGGTTTCTTGCATTATTACGGGTTTCTTGTAAGGAACAATGTACGTACTACTAGCTACAAAAGGCGATTCTAGGTTGCGTTGTACTCCAACGAGTACTACTAGTGGTCACGGGTGTGTATACCTCGTTTTGTGGGTTCGATCCCGGCCAAACACACGGCGGCCTTTTTTAAAAAATAGTACTACTACACTTCGCTGCGAGCCAATATTTTAGACGGGTAGTTTGAGTTTTGAGGTCAAACGGACGTGCGGCCACACAATCTGGGTGCACTGGATAGCCTAGCCACGTGAGCAGGTTTTCCTTCCCAGCATCCCGTGGCTTGCGTGCTCGCCCTAGCCGCACCTCGCTTGCAGCTTCCTCATCAGCTAGTAGCATATTTAAACTGGCGCCTCCCAATTAAGCCCGAGGAGCCGGAAAAGCCTGGCGGGGCATTGGGAACTATGCAATATGGCTCTGTACGTAAAGTTCTCTACTACTAATCTATAGCTTGTGGTGTTGCATGCATGGACTTCACTCCGTTGTCGGCTCTACTATAAAACAAATTCCTCTTGACGTGTTTTTTTTGAAATGGAGGCAAAAGCTTTGCTTCATCTCATTCATAAAGAAGGAACTACTAAAAAAGTTCAACGAGATCCATTACACCTCCACAAATGGAAGCGAAAAGCCTAGTCTCGCTGTATCAAATAACTCAAATGTTTTGCCCCCGCAGTAACCGTCGCTGATAAATAGGCTGCTAGTGTGTGCGTGAGAGGAGCGGCTGAATAGAGCACCGAGAGTACCCACTAGGCCACCAGGTAGGTGTACTTTCCCTGCATTGATAGTACAGTGATGGTTCTAGAGAACTGTAGTACCCTCCACTTCCAACTGTAGCTCCTTGGCCCTTAGATCCAAGAGTTCAAAACTGGTGCACTATACTAGACTAGACTAGAAGTACAGTACATCGCACTACTAGTTGAGAAAAGTAGTACTAGTACTGCTATAGTGCGAGTATGTACTCCTCCGTCACATAATGTAAGACGTTTTTTGACACTAGTTGGTGTGTACAAAAAATGGCAAAAACATACCCAAAATTTCTTAATCCACGCCAAAAACTACTACCTAGTGCCAAAAATTTCTTACAAGTGCTATTATTTACAGTATAATGCAATCCCATAACGTTCCATAATGCTAGTACTAGTAGTAAATAATAGCCTCACCCCTTCGCTGAGGAACAATCTACAGTTGGAAGGGACGAGGCCCTGCGGTTACTACGCTCTTATCTCCTCCTCGCCAGTTCCCCTCCCACCGAAGAGAAGGCAGTTCGTCGCTGCTCCCATGGATTCACCAGGCGGTTCTCCTCCTCGTCGAGGTTGGGAGACCTTGGACGATGATCCTCTGGGAGAAATTGCACGCTGCTCCGACATCCTCACCGCCGCAAGACTCGGTGCTTCCTGCACCAACTTTTTCAAGACGTTGCTTAAACAGGCTTGGGAAAAGGCCATGCTTGTTGGTCTTCCATGCGTCCTTGAGGAGAAGGTTCTTCTATGGGACAATCCTTTGCACAGTCCACCACTCCATGGCCATGGTTGCACGTTGACTCTGCTAGAGTTTCCGACGTTGACAAGTAGTCGGATTTTGTTCGATGAGCAGGTCAGTAATGGAGTTTGATCATGTAGTACTTAGTTATTCCATTTCCACCCCGTAATTTCTCCGCTGCCCACCATCTTATATATAGGTCTAGGTCGGTTCCAACGAAGATTGGCTTGCATACCTCCTGCCGGATACCACCATCATTTTGCACAACATCCATAGGAGTGCGGCCGTTCCGGTAGACCCCTTCTCCACCATTGGGATCGGCCTTCCGGACTGGCTGGGCTTGAATACGTATGATGATGCCTACATGAGATTGAAGAAGATAGCAATTGCGGACCCGCCGACAAAGCGACGCGGCTACAATGATTACTATCTCATCGCGGTGTTCGACATAAGGATTGCCATCAATGCAAGAGGCAGTAACGGAAGAGGTTGGCGCATGTTGGCGGCGGCATATTTATACCCCTACACGTTCGAAGATGTCGTGCGCCATCTAGGCCGCATCTTCGCGGTCACAAGCCAGGGGCCTTGTTTCATCTGGTTGCCATCCTATGGTATGGGACATTACAAATGGAATGCATAAACCATCATTTGCATCCCTAATGGTACTCCATTATTTTGCAGGGACCAGTCATCCACCGATCAAAATAAGATCACCGATCCTGGATGTGCATTTGCATCCGCGATTTGGTCTAACCTGGAACCTTCTAGCTGACTTTGGCATATTGGGATCAACTATCTTAGCAGTCGTTACCCATGGTACCACTAATGTGCAACATGGTCACACAATCTACCACGATCGGACCGTCACCATCTACCTAGGTATTCCATTTTTAACCCTCTCGCCTTCTCTTTCATTGTTGTACTAGTAGTATACTTAGTAGTACTAGTAGGAGTACTTTTTACCTTGGAGGACGCGTATAGCTAGCTAGGCCCTTGAAGACTTGAACCCACTAGCTGCCACCATTTTTGTTTTTCCATGTCTTACTATCTCATCCATGTAGCCAAGAGTGGCTATATATAATAAGCCGGTTATTTTACTTCCTCTATACCGGAGTAGTACTATTTACGGCACAGTATTACTGACCGCCATATTTGAGCACAACATTATTATGCATGGACCATGACTATGTACGTCACCATGTGTCCAGATCTGAGATGCCGCGTGTACCAGATGAACGGCGCCGAGTTCGACCCCCATGATGCTACGTGGGTGCCGAGGAACACTCTTGGAGAGTACTCACTTTTCATTGGGGACAGCTGCCCCATTGTGAAGCGGATGCCACCTTCTATGCACGACACGGAAGGCCTGACGTTCATGTAGCATGGTTGTGTCTTCATTGCGCACCATCGGATGAACGACATGCTAGGACACACTATCCCTGATTTATGCCGCTTCAGCTTGGATGAGTCTCCATCGTGTGGAACCGGACTAGAAAGCTGCGAAAATGATTCCTGTTGCCCACCGCTATGGATCATGCCATCCATGAAGATCACCTGGGACGGAACCTGGAGGAGGACATGTATCCCATCTATAACGTGTAAGTGGAGTACGGTAATTGTGAATGGTAGCGCTGTGAATATATGTAGACTAGTCGTGCACAAATTTATCACATGAATTGGAGATGAACTTGGGTTGCATACTGGCATTTGTCCTTTAGAATTTATTACTAGTAAATGTGTTATGTGTATGTGCAACTTGTGTGGTTGTCGCACGGACTCCAACATGCTCTTTGAGAAAAAAAGGTGGCACAGCTTTGGATATACGTGACGTGGTGGCATCGTACAGTAGCATCGTTCGCTATACTTGTAGTACACTCCTACTAGGACGACAACTCCTATAAAACCTTGAGCTTGGCTCCTTGCCTCTTCGGGAGGTTCAACAGTTCGTACTCGTGTGAACCTTGCACTTGGCTCTTCACCTCTTCGGAAGGTCCAACAATGATGATACTATAGTGCAATATGCTTCTGGCGATCTAACACCGATTGAACTGCTGCATGTCCACCGCGAGCGCGAGGGCGAGGGCGAGGGAGAGGGAGAGGGATAGCGCGCTATAGTCAAAAGACTCTCCTCGTCCTGTGAACCACCGTGCGCGTGGGCGAGGGAGAGGCGTAGTAAGCAAGCTTCTCCTCGTTCGGCGAGTTGACGGGACACATCAAAGCAGTACTTGTACTAGTAGTCCATACCGCGTCCTTTCCGATTAATATGGCTTAATTTGAAACGATAAAAATACACTGGCGGTCAACGTATGTAACAATACGCTCTTTACGGTCACTATATATAGTTTTGCGGTGATTATACGATCACTAGCTCATCGTAGAGCACCGTATTGCACCCTACTGGCCGACCACATAGTCGACGTGGCACTTTGTTGACTGGTTAAATTGTCACCTGGTTTTTGGGTCCCACCTGTCAGTTGGCAGAGCAAAGAAATCAGTTAAACAAAACTTTACGCAGGCGCAACATGAGTCCAACCCTTGCGCGAGAACCGCCTTGGCTGTGTATGTGAGTGCATGCAAGTTTACTCCCTCGGTCTTCCAACAAAGAGTGTACATCATCTATAAAACAAAGAGTGTAGCACATGATGTACATCTACACTTCCAATGCATTTAGCCTTTAATCTAAATCGATATTGATTGACTAATGCACCAAGTTGTGTTGTAGGTATAGGCTACATGTCTATCCTTAATTACAGCATGCAATGGCCTTCATTTAATCTTCTTCTCTCAATGGTTGGATGCACACATAAGTCTGCTACTTTTGGGCGTTAATTATGCCCTAGTCAATGTGTAAATCTCTAAATGTACAGTCTTTCACGGACGTAGGGAGTAGGTTGAGAACTTGAGTGTGAGCGTGTGTGTTGCATCGTGTGTTGTGTGCCGCATGGGTGCGTGAGCGTTGCGTGCGTCCATGTGTACGTGTGAGTGTTGCATGTTGCATGCATGCATGCATGCATGGGGCTTACTCCCTCCCATTGACATGTTCATATTTCAAGCTTGCTCTGTTCCCTCCATATGGTGATACTCCCTCTGTTCCCAAATACGGAGTAAAAGCCTCCCTCTGTTCCCAAATATGGAGTATTTGTCTTTCTACAGATTTCAACAAGTGACTAGGTATGGAGCAAAATGAGTGAAGTGAGCGTAGAGGCATAGGGATACTCTAGAAAGGAAGTCCTCGCCATCCATTATTCCCCATCTCGGTCAGAGAGAACTATTCAACTATTCTTCATAGCGAAGTGACAATACACGCTGTAGCAGATGGGACACATAATTAATAAGCTGAACCAGCATGTTGGTGTTACTAAATCAGCCTTACCCAGTACTACCATCATGTTTGCCAGTAGAGGACGCTTCCGCAAATACGCCTACGCACCTCTGTCCTCCATTAACTGACATATGGGCCCTGTTGTGGTAGACCCACATGTCATCGGTGTAACTATTTACACTTTGAAGGATGGTATATCCTGGTAGTAGAGTACTAGTAGAATTGAGATTTAATGCACTTTCTTCCCCGTCTTCCACTCTTCTTCCTCCTCTCTTCTTCTTCCTGCTCTCTTCCCCATCATCGGCCGCACACCATTTACCCCCGCTCACTGCTCGCCCGCCCGTGCCATCTTCCTTGGTAGCTCGCGCATACCATATCCCCCCGCTCACTGCTCGGCCACGCGAGGAGAAGCTTCTTCGCTCGCCCGCACGAATCCACTTCCGCGCTGGCTCGCAAGCATTGAAAACCCCAATGGCAGAACCGACTGACACGTAGAGCCGCGATTGGAATTCCCTCCCCGATGTTCTCTTCAAGCAGATCTATAGTCGTATGGACCTACTCAATATTGTCCGCCTGGCCGTATGCTCGGTTTCTTTGTACCGCCTACTCGTCTGCAAACGGCCGGCTCTTTTCAAGACACCCTGCTTGCTGATGCCCGATCCTCGCAGGAGGCCCAGACACCGACTCGGAGGTTGTCGTGGTGCTCCTCGACATGCTACCACTACCCTTCCACCTGGCCTTCGCGACCACTACTAGGTGGGCATGAAGGCCAACTGGATCGTCCTCATCCAGCAATCCGGTAGTCCGTGGCGTCTCGTGGATATCTACACCCAGCGAGAGATCACCCTTCCATCATTGGATACTGCAGCCATCGAGCCTCGCGGCCCGCCGGACACTCCTGCCTGCTACGCACGAGACGCGTCAAGCTTTTGGCTCGACCTCTATTTGCAGAAAGTTGTAATCTGCGAAGTGCCCACACCATCAGAAGACTACATGGATTACAAGCTCATTGCCTTGTTCAACATGGGATTAGTCTATATGAATCTGGTCGCCATACATGGTTATGGCTCATCATCAATCCTGTTGAGGCAACATTTCTGTCTGATGCTCGACGCACAGATTGGTTGCCTATACTGGTGGAATCTATCGTCGTGTAACTGTTCTATCTCATCTCATCTTTACCTTATGAATATGACTTCTTGTTCATTGTTACAAATTTAGAATACATAGCATGTCTATAACCACATCATTACTATATGTTCCTCTCATTTCCTAGATTTTTATGACCACACATGTTATTGTTAGAGTTGATATGAGAATAATTGGCATCTAATGATTGTTAGAATACATATTATGAGCATAACATCATGCTTGCTATATGTTACTCTCATTTACAAGATTTTTATAGCAACACATGTAATTGCTTAGAGTTGATATGAGAATAGTAGTAGTAAGTGCTATGGTAGAATATGAGTAGGTGTTGTCATAGCTGTTTTCCTCTCATTGTTACATGATGTTTGAACCATGACATATTGCTAGAATATGGAAGCCATTGGCTTATTTTTTTAACTTAGGTTATGATTATGACCACGGCATTTCAATTCTCTGTCTATGATATGTGTCACTGTTATAATAATAATAATTCCACACATACTCTGAACATGATTGTTTATTTTTGTCCTTTTGGTCTCCATTTTGAATTGTTGCAGCAGACACAAATGCGCTGGTCTTCATGATTCTAGGACCTGGAATCATACCAGCCGATGGGTGGTGGTTTATCGCTCGTTTAGCTGACGGCGGTCATTTCATGCTCATCCGCACATACCAAATTGACCAAACCATTACATCAAACCACATGCAGTACAATGCATGGGGGCATTCGTGACATTGATGGCTATGGCTGCTTCGTGTTCGAGAAAGATCCCAGCTCTGTTGGGCCAGGCGTATTCAACTAGAGGCAGGTTTACAACATCGGCAACCACTCCTTGATCCTCGGGCTCAATTGTCCGATCATCCAACCAATCATCGATCATATCACCGGCGATGATTACCGTGCTATGCAACTTCCATTCGCGAGGGGGGACTGTGTTTACACATCATACCATGGGTTTCATGAATCACCATATCCAGAGATTCGTCAACACAGCTTGTTGCTAGATAATCTTCAGTGTGTGAAAGGCATCAAGCTTCCATGCGATGGATGGCTTTTGCAAACCCGACATGCGGCGATGTGGTTCATGCCAACAGCAAATATGCACAACTTGATTCGTGCTGATATCTAGACTGAGCCATGTATTCTGTTGCTGTAGCACGACCCTCTTTTGTTGGATATTATGTATTGTTGTTAGTTTGAAGCACTCCTCTGGTTTGAAGGATAGATACCTTCCTGGGATCAAGTGCATCCTAACTCACCTGCATTGGATGTACTGATAATGATGATGGAGATGCTGTGCAGAAGCCATATATATCAGTTAGGCTTCAAGTGCGTACTTGTTAGTTAAACCTATGTATAAATTGTGACATGAAATACGACTAGTAAGTAGTACAGTAGCAGTAATAGTATACGTCGGTCAAATTATTCATCATGTCCACACATTGAATTGAAGTGACAACACGCTGCGCCTGAGGTGACACAAGAATCCCGGCGGCGTGTTCGGGTATTCTGGACTTCAGATTTGGAGTACCACTTATCTGTCGAAATCTTTCATCACTCACTTAAAACACTCAATTGATCATACATTGAGTACCATATAACTAGAATTGCCGATGCAAGTCGAAGAAGGATTGGCCGGTGCTGCCGGCTGGCGTCAAGTTTGATCCCATGGATCAGGAGCTGTTCGAGCACCTTGAGGCCAAAGTGAGTGCTGACAGCGCGAGATTTCAGTCTCTCATCGATTTGTTCGTACCAACCATCGACAGCGAGCACGGCATATGCTACACCCAACCTAAGAAACTTCCAGGTAAGACACTGATCGGCCGTCTACTTGCACAAACATATTCCTTTGTTTATAGCTCTATTTTTCTTTTTAGACGCAGACCTGGTGAAGCAATTACAATTTGACAGTTAATAAAAAGTGAAACAAGTGACTGCAACATGCCAAAGATGTTACGAAAATGCCAACTACGTACACTAAAACCTGTATTCCACAATACTGCAGGTATCACACTGAGTGGCCTACAGAAGCATTTCTTCCAGCGCAATTACAGGGCATTCAAAAGGGGCACGTGGACGCGTTGCAAGATATAGTCGGAGTGCGGCATGCACGCGATGTGGCACAAGACCGGCAATACCTTGCCGGTGATGGTCAACGGCCGGCAGACGGGCAACAAAAAAGCTTCTGGTGCTGCACACCAACAAGAACTTCGACCAGCAGAGGACCAACTGGGTGATGCACCAGTACCACCTTGGGGACCTGGAGCAAGAGAAGGAGCGGGAGCTGGTCCTCTGCAAGATTTTCTACCAGACGAACAAGGGCCAAGAGTAAAAAGATTATAAGTTAGTTTGGTATTGGTAGTTGTACTACCTTGTCGTCCGCAAGTTGGTATTGTTGTTAACGATCTTTTGGTATGAACATGCATTTTCTCCCAACCATCATGCCGAGGGTCGACGTGGATATAAAGCTGAATAATTTTTTTGAAACGAATTTTCAGGCACCTGATTTTTATTTGATGGGTAGCATAAGCACCTGCCGTTCGAATTCGCAGTTCTCCATTTTTTTCGAAACAAGTGCATGCACTTATTATCACGATGAAAAAACAATATCCATGCTGCATCCTAGTTATCAGTCTGTACTTGCAGAATTCTCTCGTTTATTGAGCATGTATATTGTTTTTTCAGGTCGAGCAAGTTTCAACTGGGCTGTAGACTGCCCAGGGTTGGTTTTGTCTTTAACAGGCCCAGCCCATGACAACAACGGGGCACAAAGATCCAGCAGGTATGTACTGGCCTCTGGCCCGCCAATGTTAGTTATATTTTGTCTTACAACATCCGCAGGCAGTTTTTTACTGAATCAAACACACAGCCCAGTTCTATTTTCCTCTTGAAACGCATGTCCTACATCCGTTTTCTAATCTCTACCGATAGTTTTACTAGTTCATATACACATATCATTATATTGAAAACACATAAAATTCCCTTTTCATATTTACATCCTTATTTTTTTGTTTTTCCCCACCCAGCACTGATTTTTTTACCACTGGTTTTCCCTTAAACCAACTCAATTGTCCCACGTCTTATTTGCTTACAAAAACAAAACAATTTTTTGGCAAATCAATAAGTTCTTAAAAAATGTTTATCATTTTGGGATTACAACAGTTCGGACTCCACCGAAATATGAAAAATAAGGTTGAACTTTTTGACCGTGGTCCTTGGCAGAAAATGGGCTGTAATAAAATACTTAAGAATTAGCAAATGGGCTGCAAATTATAAAAAATAGCCAATGGGCTTTATGTTGTCTGCCACAGATTTGGAGGCTGACTTGTGGGCCTACTAAGTTCATGCGTACACAACGTTTCTCAAAAAAGAAACTTAGTCAACAATCAACTCTACCAGCGGCAGACTGTTAGATGTCAATCTAATGGCAATTGTGCTTCTTCAGTCTCTGATCTTCCTGCCTCAGCCGCCCAAACCAGTGCCGTCAGAACCGCCTCCTCCCGCTTCCCGTGGCCAGCTGTGCTGCCGGGCAGGCCTCACAGCCCCATCATACTCGCATCCCTGGCCTGTCTATCCCTCTACTCACGCACACCTCCTATTATTTTCCGGCGACTGCAGCCGAACCAGTCAACCCTCATACTCCCCACCGCATGGGCAGCCACTGCCGTGTCTTCCCCGGCTCCATGTCGTTCCCTTCATAGGCCTCGCCGTCATCCATCACCATGGTGCTCTCGGCGCGGCATGGTCAACAATGTCCATCCAACGGCTGTACTGCTTCTTCAACCTATGGTCTTCTTGCCCCAGCTGCCCAAAGCAGCGCCGGTCGTGCCGCATGCTCCTGCCTCCCGTGGCCGGCTGTGCTGACGCGGAGGCCTCACCGCCCCCATACTACTCCCACCGCTGGCCAGGCCATCACTCCACTCACCCACTCCCCCTATTATTCTGTGGCGACGGCAGCCTCACACCGCAGCCGAACCAGTGAACCCTCGTACTTCTCTCCGCGTGGGCATCCACTGCCGCGTCTTCCCCGGCTCCGTGTCGTCCCCTTCCTATGCCTCGCCGTCGTCCACCGCCGTGGTGCTCTCGGCGCAGCGTGGTCAATGTGGTCAATGACCGACTTCCATCAGAAGAGTACTATATGTGGAGAGGCTGATAGTTGGGTCCACGGCAACCGCAAGGAAGCGCCTCCTTATTATGCGCAAAATAATTATTCCTCCACCTGACAGCAGGGACCCACCGGACGGTCCACCAGTATTTTGCGAAAAAAAGTTTCCCCCCTGACTACTGGGACCCACCGGATGGGCCATCGTATTTCGCGAAAAAACGTTTGCCCCTGACTGGTGGGACCCACGGGACGGACCACCGTATTTCACGAAAAAAATGTTCCCCCCGTTGTCAGCTCGGACCCACCGGAAGTGCCTCCTTATTACGCACAGAAAAATGAATACTCCCCCTGCTAGCAGCGACCCACCATGGTGGGAGGCTGACTTGTGGGCCTACTAAGTTGACGGGGACGGAAGGCTTTGTCAACTTAGTCAATATGAAGGACTCTAGCTCCAGTGACCGTACGATGTCCATCCAACGGTCGTCGTGCTTCTTCAATCTCTGCTTTTCGTGCTCCAGCCGCTCAAACAAGCGCCGGCAGGATTGCCTGCTCCCTCCTCCCCGTGGCCGGTTGTGCTTCCGCGCAGGCCTCACCACCCCACCATACTCCCATCGCTGGCCTAGCCATCCCTCTACTCACCCACACCTGCTGTTATTCTCCGGCGAAAGCAGACGAACCAGTAAACCCTCGTACAATCGTACTCCCCTCCGTGTGGGAAACAACTGCCGAGTCTTCCTTGCCTCCGTGTCATTCCCTTTCTAGGCCTCGCCGTTGTCCACCGCCCTGGTGCTCTTGACGCGGCCTGGTCAACATGGTCAACGACCGACATGCATCTGAAGTGGACTGTACGTGGAGAGGCCGACAGCTGGGTCCAGGGCCGCACGCAAGGAAATGCCTCCTTATTACACGCAAAATAATGATTCCTCCACCTGACATCGGTGACCTGATACGTCCATTTTGCATCATGCTTTTATATCAATATTTATTGCATTATGGGATGTTATTACACATTATATCTCAATACTTATGGCTATTCTCTCTTACTTTACAAGGTTTACCATGAAGAGGGGGAATGCCGGCAGCTGGAATTCTGGCTGGAAAAGGAGCAAACATTGGAAACCTATTCTGCACTGCTCCAAAAATCCTGAAACTCCACGAACCGTGTTTTTCCAATTAATAAGAATTATTGAGCAAAAGAAATACATCGGGGGGCCCACGCCCTG
The DNA here is from genome assembly GCF_018294505.1 of Triticum aestivum. NCBI lineage: Eukaryota > Viridiplantae > Streptophyta > Magnoliopsida > Poales > Poaceae > Triticum > Triticum aestivum. Next base: position 478,313,295 of record NC_057807.1, on the reverse strand, counting down.
TCCAGGAGGGTGGGGGGGCGCCCCCCCTACTGGGCGCGCCCCCTGTCTCCGGGGCCCCCTGGTGGGCCCCCGGTGTCCATCTTCTGCTATATGAGAGCTTTTACCCTGGAAAAAATCATGGGCAAGCTTACAGGACGAAACTCCGCATCCACGAGGCGGAACCTTGGCGGAATCAATCTAGGCTCCGGCGGAGCTGTTCTGCCGGGGCACTTCCCTCCGGGAGAGGGAAATCATCACCAATGTCATCACCAACGATCCTCTCATCGGGAGGGGGTCAATCTCCATCAACAACTTCACCAGCACCATCTCCTCTCAAAACCCTTGTTCATCTCTTGTATCCAATCTTGTATCAAAACCATAAATTGATACTTGTGGGTTGCTAGTAGTGTTGATTACTCCTTGTAGTTGATGCTAATTGGTTTACTTGGTGGAAGATCATATGTTCAGATCCTTAATGCATATTATTACTCCTCTGATTATGAACATGAATATGCTGTGTGAGTAGTTACGTTTGTTCCTAAGGACAATGGTGAAGTCTTGCTATTAGTAGTCCTGTGAATTTGGTATTTGTTCGATATTTTGATGAGATATATGTTGTCTTTTCCTCTAGTGGTCTTATGTGAACGTCGACTACATGACACTTTACCATTATTTGGGCCTAGAGTAAGGCATTGGGAAGTAATAAGTAAATGATGGGTTGCTAGAGTGACAGAAGCTTAAACCCTAGTTTATGCGTTGCTTCGTTAGGGGCTGATTTGGATCCATGTGTTTAATGATGTGGTTAGGTTTACCTTAATACTTCTTTTGTAGTTGCGGATGCTTGCAATAGGGGTTAATCATAAGTGGGATGCTTGTACAAGTAAGGGCAGTACCCAAGCACCGGTCCACCCACATATCAAATTATCAAAGTACCGAACGCGAATCATATGAGCGTGATGAAAACTGGCTTGACGATAATTCCCATGTGTCCTCGGGAGCTCCTTTCTCATTATTAGAATTGTCCAGGATTATCCTTTGCCACATAAAGGATTGGGCCACCTTGCTGCACTTTATTTACTTTATTTACTTGTTACTCGTTACTATTTATCTTATCACAAAACTATCTATCACCTACAATTTCAATGCTTGCAGGGAAAACCTTACCGAAAACCGCTTATCATTTCCTTCTGCTCCTCGTTGGGTTCGACACTCTTACCTATTGAAAGGACTACGATAGATCCCCTACACTTGTGGGTCATCAGGACCCACCAAAAGGGCCTCTGTATTTCGTGAAAAAACATTACCGCCGCTGACAGCTCGGACCCACCAGCTATATATTCGCACGCAAGGAAGTGCCTCCTTATTACACACAAAAAAATTAATACTCCCCCTGTTAGCTGAGACCCAGTTGTCACGCCCAAGAGGTGACCCTATCCTAAAGGAACTCGAAGGTCCCACCAAGGATAGAAGCGCATCTTGAAGACGCTTTTGCAAGGTGGATATCATTACATAAAAACCATTATATAATAGTTGGGGATACATACATAAGGCACAAATGCCCCAAGAATACATCAACATCATACAAGAGATCAACATCCGACTATGGATGGTACACAAACAGAAACTCAAACAATATCCACCCCGCTAGCCCAGGCTGCCGACAAGGAACCTATCCCCTGATCGAAGAAGAAGCAGAAGAAGAACTCCAAAACAAGTAAACATCGCTCTCGCGTCATGATCATCGCAATAGCTGTACCTGCAACTGTTGTTGTAGTAATCTGTGAGCCACGAGGACTCAGCAATCCCATTACCAGGGTATCAAGACTAGCAAAGTTTAGTGGGTAAGGAAGGGATAAGTGGTGAGGTTGTAGCAGTGACTAAGCATGATATGTTGGATAACATACGCAAATAAGAGCGAGAAGAGAAGCAGCAGAACGGTCGTGAAGATAGCAATGATCAAGAAGTGATCCTGAACTCCTGCTTACGTCAAAACATAACCCAAAACCGTGTTCACTTCCCGGACTCCGCCGAGAAGAGACCATCACGGCTACACACGCGGTTGATGCGTTTTAATTCGAATCTGGTGTCAAGTTATCTACAACCAGACATTAACAAATTCCCATCTGCCACATAATCGCGGGCACGGCTCTCAAAGGTTTATAGCCTGCAGGGGTGTCCCAACTTAGCCCATCACAAGCTCCCACGGTCAACGAAGGATATTCCTTCTCCCAGGAAGACCCGATCAGTCTCGGAATCCCGGTTTACAAGACATTTCGACAATGGTAAAACAAAACCAGCAAAGCCGCCTAATGTGCCGACAAATCCCGATAGGAGCTGCACATATCTTGTTCTCAGGGCACATCGGATAAGCAAAGCGTACAGGTACCAACGTAACTCAAGTTGCCAAGGGACGGTCCCGCACGGTGCTTTAGTTTGGAACAACACTCGGAGGAGCACTGGCCCCCGGGGGGGGGGGGGGGGGTAAATAAAGATGACCCTCAGGCTCCGGAAACCCAAGGGAAAAAGGCTTAGGTGAGGCAAATGGTAAAACCAAGGTTGGGCCTTGCTGGAGGAGTTTTATTCAAAGCGAACAGTCAAGGGGGTCCCATAAATCACCCAACCACGTAAGGAACGCAAAATCAAGGAACATAACACCGGTATGACGGAAATTAGGGCGACAAGAGTGGAACAAAACACCAGGCATAAGGCCGAGCCTTCCACCCTTTACCAAGTATATAGATGCATTAATTAAATAAGAGATATTGTGATATCCCAACATAATCCTGTTCATCATGGAGCAATCTTGAACTTCACCTGCAAATAACAATGCTATAAGAGGGCCTGAGCAAAAGCAGTAACATAATCAAGCAACGGTTTGCTAGGAAGGGTGAAAAGGTTAGAGGCTGACATGGCAATTTGGGAGGCTTGAAGAACAAGTGATAGGTAGCGCAGCATAGCGATAGAACGAAGCAACTAGCATAGCAATGATAGTAGTGAGATCCAAGGTGATGGTCATCTTGCCTGAAATCCCGCTAGGAAGAAGAACGGGTCCATGAACAAGATGAAGCCACGAAGACGAACCAAGCGTAGACGAACGAGTCCTCACGATCGCAACGAAACATGAACTAACGAGAAGGAGCACAACCGGAAAGAAGCAAACACACGGTAAACACTCAACACAAAGACATGGCATGATGCACAACCAAGCATGATGCACGAAAAATGCTACATGAAGCTACTCAGGGAAAGAGATGATGCATACAAGAGCAACACATCAAAGCAAGTTTAAATGAGGCCGAAAACAACATGTAACAATTCCAGTAAGTCCTCATATGCAAAATTAAAAAATGGTCCAGATCTGAATAAACCTTATGTTCAAGTTGTTAAACAGCAAGTTAAAATGCACCAAGCTGATCTACATGAAATTCTAGTCAAATTACATATAAAGTTCATTTAGTTCGGAGCTACGGCCTAGAAGATATGAGCAAAACAAGTTAAATATGGCATTGATGCAAAAGGCATTCAAACATCAAGCAAACACATCAAAACATGGATGCGACATGATAAGATGAAACTACATGCAAATCTAAGGAAGTTCCATATAGAGCACACTCACAACGGAGCAACGGTTCAACACATACACATGAAACAAGTTTAAAGGACAAGTTGTCCAAAACAACAACTAGGCATCTAGCAAGCATCAAAACTATATACTCCAGCACCTCAACATGAAAACAAAAAGCATGGACATGATTTAGAGGTAAAGCATGACAAAGCATGAACACTGAGCTATCTCCAGAAATCAATAGAACATGCTCAAAAGGACATGGCAAGATTGCAAATAATAAAAGTTCACAGACTTGGCAGAAATCACTGAGCATGACAGAAATAACAACATGTTACAATGTTTAGAGCTATCAAACAACATGCTACAGAAACTTATCATGGCAAATAAAGGTATGGCATGCTAATACTAAAGACAAAGAACAAAACTACCTTACTGAACTAATTCCAAAGATCAACAGCAAAGATGGTAGCATCCATGCAAACACGGCAAATGATATGACAGATTCAGACATGGCAGGAACAACAATAAGTATGCATGTTGGTGAGCTTGTAAAACTCACCACAGAGCAATACATGGCACGAAAAGGTGACCAACAGTAGGATGACATAATTATGAAGCCAAACATGGCAATATCATGGTCATAGGGTGCATGGATCACTAGCAAAGCACATGGCAAAACTGAACTTAATGTTAATAGGCTGACAGCAACATTACTTGGCAAATTGAGAGCAAGATTACAACAAGCTATAGCAGACTATTAATGCAACCAGGGGCATGGATGGATAGAGCATGACATGTATAACAAAACATCCTTTGTGAACATATCCAGATTATGCATAGAATGACTTGTAGCAGCAGGTTTACATTGCATCATGATGTAACAGATTCAGCCTAGCAAAACAGTAACAGCTAGTACCCTACTTGACGAGCTCGATGCACTCACTAAAAGACTTACAAAAATACATGGATTGCACCATTGTAAATATGGCATGATGTAGCTCAAAACTCATGTAGACATCAAGCTCATAGGACGCACACACAAAATGCAATGAAAAAGACAAATCACCAAGTTCTGTTAACAGACAACAGTTAACATCATATAGCACTCTTGCAATGATGATTAGGGCATCAAGATGAACACAAACAAGTATGGCACAATTCAATTAAGTGAAGAGCATCTCACGGTGAACATTTTGATATATTAATCACGCAAAATGGAGCAACACACAAGAAGATATGGCATGTCAAAGTATGCAACATAACATGAGTTTCTGGGGACTTGGCAGAAAATTATACCCAGCGGAAAAACTGGACGAGGAGGTACGGGATGGAGAGATCCGGGGTTGGGGACACGCATTTGGTTGGTGGTGGTGGTGGATCTCGTCCAGATCCGGTGGATCCGGCCGGGGAACGTACTCCGGCGATGGCAGTGACCTCCGGCGAGGTGGCAGCCGGCTGGGAAGGCACGGGACGGCATGGAAGCATGGTGTGGAGCTCCTCCGGCGAGCTACGATGACGGGAGGTGGCGGGGCCGGCGAGGTGGTGGTGACGGGCGGCGGGGCCAGAGCAGAGGCGGCGCGGCGCCGGCCGCGGAGGCGGCAGGTGGCCGCGCGCCAGCGGGGCGGTGGCGGAGCACACCGGTGGCAGGGAGGACGGAGCGGGCAGGCACACGGTCGAGCCGTGGCGAAGCCGGCGAACTTCGGCGGAGGCGGGCGGCGCGGCTGCGGGCCTCGACGGGCGGGCGACGGCGGCGCGCGGGCTCGCACGGGCCGGATCTGGGCCGCACGGGCCGCGCAGATGTGGTAGGCGGCGGCGACAGGTGGCGGCATTTGATTCGACAAGGATAGCGGCACGGACATGTCCGGCGGGGTCCGGACATGTCCGGCTGCGGGAGGAGGAAGAAGCTAGGGTTTGGACGCAAATTTCGGGGGAGGGGACTATTTTATAGGTAGAGGGAGCTAGGAGAGTCCAAATGGGGAGTGGTTTTCGCCCACACGATCGTGATCGAACAACCGAGAGCATGGAGGGGGTTTGGATGGGCTCTTGGGATGTGGTGAAGAGGTGCTGGGCTGCAAAGAGAGAGGTGTTTCGGGCTACGCGGTTAACCGTTGGGGCATTAAACGACCTCCAAATAGAACAAAATTTGACGGGGGGTCTATCAGTGATATACCAAGGCCACTCGGCAAATCTCGGCCCATTCCGAGAATGTTTTTATACCGCTCACGAAACAAGGTCTGAGAGGGGCGACGGGCGCGTGCAAGTGTGTCTGGGCTCAGAACGGACAATGGAGAGAACTGGCGGAACCCGAACGGATGCAAGTTTTGAAAAACATGCAGATGAAATGCAGATAATGACATGGCAGAATGCAACACGCAAGCAATGACATGACAACAACGACGAATAGCTGGAAGACACCTGGCGCATCGGTTCCGGGGCATTACACCACTATAGTGGCAGGCTGACTTGTGGGCCTACTAAGTTGACGGGTACGGAGGGCGCATCGATTCTAGCTCTAGTGACCGTACAATGTCCATCCAACGGCCGTAGTGCTTTTCAACCTCTGGTATTCTTGCTCCAGCCGCCCAAACCAGTGCCGGTCGTGCCTCGTGCTCCTGCCTCCCATGGCCGACTGCGATGCGGCGGAGGCCTCACCACCCCCTACTACTCCCACCACTGGCCAATCCATCCCTCAACTCACCCACACGCCCTGTTATTCTGCGGTGACGACAGCCTCACACCGCAGTGAACCAGTGAATCCTCGTACTCCACTACGCGTGGGCATCCACTGTCATGTCTTCCCCGGCTCTGTGTCGTCCCCTTCCTAGGCCTCGCCGTCGTCCACCGCCCTGGCGCTCGCGGTGCGGCGTGGTCAACGTGGTCAAGGACTGGCTTCCATCGGACTTGGACTGTACGTGGAGAGGCTGACAGCTGGGTCCATGGCCGCAGCAAGGAAGTGCCTCTTCATTACTCGCAAACTAATTATTCCTCCACCTGACAGCGGGGACCCACCGGACGGGCCACCGTATTTCGCGAAAAAACGTTTCCCCTGACTGCTAGGACCCACTAGCTACATCTTCGCACACAAGGAAGTGCGTCCGGGCAAAACAATGATTCGCCCCCTGACTACTGGGACCCACCAGCTACATCTTTGCAGGCAAAGAAGTGCCTGACAGTCGGGACCCACCTGGTCGAAGCGTACGTAGCGTTGTCATTCTGGTCGCGAACGTGTACTTACATACTGGTCGTTGTAGAGGCGCGCACGTGTCGTAGTAGAGGCGCGCACGTAGCATGTACATGTACGTACAGCGGCCAGGGTGCAAGAAAGAAAATACGGCCACGTACGTACATACAGGCAGGGTCTCGAACGCCTACTCGCGCATACGTACAGCTAGGGCTCTTGTACATGGCTGGGTTGGAACGGAGAAACAGCGTCGTCGTCGTGTTCATGGGGAGGCAAGGGAATGCGTCATGTTCATGGGGAGGCAACGAAATGCGTCGTGTTCATCGCGAGGCAACGGAATGTGTCGTGTTCATCAGGAGGCAACGGAACACGTGGGAGCCAACCGGCTTGGATGGAACAGGCGATGGAAACGAGGCCTGGCGTACCATAGAACGGAGGAAACGGCCTTATGTTCAATCAGCCACGTTCGAAACGGGATCCTGTTCATCGGGAGGGGTGTGGCGTACCGCAAAACAAAGGAAATGGACCTCCTATGGTTGAAACGGGGGTCCTGTTGATCGGGAGGGGTGTGGCATACCGCAAAACGGACGAAACAGACTTGTGTTGGAGCGCTAGGGTCGAAACAGGGGTCCTGTTGATTGGGAGGGGTGTGGCATACCGCAAAACGGATGAAACGGACTTGTGTTGGAGCGCTACGGTCGAAACGGGTGTCCTATTTATCGGGGGGGGGGGGGGGGGGGGGGGGGTGTGGCGTACCGCAAAACGGGACTCCACGAGTTACTGTTCATCTCCACCGTCGACCTCCTCCAGCCTCCACGGGCTCTTGTTCATCCAGCCTCCACCATGCGCTACTCCACCAGCTACTGTTCAACCACCCCTCCACGGGCACCCCTCCACCGTCTACTATTCATCCAGCCATCCACGGGGTCATCCTGTTCATCCAGCCCTCCACACCACGGGGTCCTGTTCATCTAGAGGCAATGCCACCGCTCACTGTTCATCCACCCCCCCCCCCCCCGCAACGCTCACTGTTCATCCAGAGAGGCAGCATCGATCGGCTTCAGTTAGCAGCAGTAGCGAAGGAATCGCTCGATCGGGTTCAGTTAGCAGCCATCGATCGATCGCTCGGGTTCAGTAATGCGTAGCCTGTAGTGCAATTGCTCGGATTCAGTTAGTGCCCAACGCCTCGCTCGGGTTCAGTTAGAGCCAATGCCTCACACAGACGCGCGTACGTGTACGAGAGAAACGTGCATCGCTCGGCCCCCGACCTCCCACCGTAACTGGGAACTCCCTGAAATTTTCCTCGCCCTCGCTTCTACCATGTTTTTTCCATCATGGATGGCCCAAAGAATGTCATGCAGCTGCGTCTCTGGCCCGCCCAGGACGAAAAGCCCATTTTCTGTCATGATTTTTTGTCATAGAAGTAGGAGCCCACCACATCTATGATGATACCGGGTTTTGTCACAATTATCATCATAGAAGTGTCATATGTATGACAAAAAAAGTTTCGTTTGGCCCAAAATGTCACGGATGTGTCTTTTTTTTGTAGTGACACGCAACGAGAAGATGTGGCGTAGGAGGGCGATGGAAGGAGAAATGCCCACCATGGCTTCGCAAATAAAGGCGAAGACGGCAAGGAGGGTAATGGATTGAGGATCAAGATGCATCATATGGATCTGATAATGGGAGAGCACCACATTGAATAAAGTGGAGAAGGGGGGAACCATGCCAGCTCACAGGGCATCAACGAAGAATCGAACCTCGGTGACTGTCCTGTCAATGGAGGCGTGGGACGCAGGCCAAGCCATCGTCTTTCCGCACTCGTTGAAGCTGGATGCGAGCGCAGGGCAGACCTTGCCCAGGGCCTCCAAGTTGAGCACCAACGACCGGCCGATGCCGGGCTTGATTGCCGGAGGCGAACTGGATGAGGACAGAGGCTTCTTCCCTTCTCCTTGCTAGTTGGTGCCATGGCGTGGAGGGGGCAGAGCTCAAGTCAGATTGGAAGCGGAAACAGAGGCTCGAGGAAGAAAGGGAAACAAGTGGCACACGGGCAGCGAAGAGGAAATAATTGTGTAAAGCTTCATGGCCGCCAAGCTAGGTGGATATCAAGGGAGCATCGGGAAGCGGAGACGCCCATGTCCAATCAATTGCCACGCGGCGACCAAGGCCACTGGCTGTTGGGGCCCGTGGCGCTCCGCGTTTGCCCTTTGGCTTCGCTTCTAAGCCAAATCTGAGCACGCCTTGGGCCCGAGGGCTACTATCGGCGTTCTGGGAACGGGGGTCCCCAGACTTGCCTACCTGAGGCCTGCAGCGTGGCTCGACCAGTGGCCCGGTACGGCCCATCTTCATCAACCAAACACACAAGACCCTCGCGAGGGGCCAAGCCTCGCGGGGCGGATGACGCAAGGCCTCCTCAGGGGCGGCCTCACTAGGCAGGCTCGCGAGGAGGCAAAGATATCAAGGCGATGGGTACCTCGTGAGGTGCTCATGATGCAAGCCATGCAACCAAGACTAGGCGGGCGCCAGGTAGGCGCTAGCCTGCGCAGTGTCGTCGTTTCCTCTTTGGTGCAAAGAGGGAAAGCGCAGGCACGGAGTACCGAGGCATCAGGCAAAGGTTTCCATATCGGTGCAATGAGACCAACACCAGCAGAGCGGCAGGATGGAGGTCACCATGGAGCCCAAAACGGCGTCACCACCAGCGCCTTTGGCAGTCGAAGACCACCTTTAGTCAGGAAAGCTTGTACTAGCTATCCCCTTTCAAAATGGCCGTTGTTGGCTCCCTTCCCGCTCAATGTTTGGAAAGAGGAGCAGGGCCTCTGTAAATAGGGCTAGCCACCACAGTAGAAAGCAATGGGATCTAGTGCCAGGAGAGACAAATTGACTCCTCTCCAAACACACCACCACAAGAACACCTCTCCTCGCGAGGCTGTTCTTCCTCTGTACTGTTCATCATCAGCCCAAGAGGCAATCCACCACACCACACAGTGGATTAGGGTATTACACCACAACGGTGGCCCGAACTAGTATAAACCTCATGTCTCTTGTGTTGTTCATCATGCTAGCTGGAAATTGCGGCAAGGTTGTGGGCATGGTTCGGTAAGGAGAAGATCTTCATGCGCACCCCAGAGTTTGAACCTTAAGGGTTTTGCTGGAACCCGATATTCAACACTGCCGCGAACGTGTACGTACATATTGGTCGATCGGTCTCTCTACAAGGATGAACCGTGCCGAGAAAGGAGCAGCACGTGTGATGTAGCAGTGCAGGCAGTCCTATCTAAATCGCGTACACATACGTACAGCCACACTACAAGAAGTAAACACAGCTACGTACGTACATATGGGCATGGTCTCGAACGCGTGCAGCGACTGCATCCTATTCATCGGCAGCCAACCGGGTGGGTCGGAATGGAGGAAACCGCGTTGTGTTCATCGAGAGCCAAACGACTGGGTCAGAATGCGTCCTGTTCATCGGGCGCCAACCCGTATTGGATGGAACAGCCGAAACAGGGTCCTGCTCATTGACATGTGGTCTCGCGTCCCGCAAAACAGAGGAAACGGAGTTCTCTTTGACTGCCTACAGTCAAAACGGGATACTGTTCATTGGGAGGGGGTCTGGCGTACCACAAAACAGAGAAAACAGAGTTCCGTTGGAGCTCCTACGGTCGAAACGGGGTCCTGTTGATCGGTAGGGGTCTGGCGCACTGCAAAACGGAGGAAACGGACTTCTATTCGACCACCTACGATCGAAATGGGGTCTTATTCATCGGGAGGGGTGTGGCAGACCGCAAAATGGGACCCCACGGGCTACTGTTCATCCACCGCCGACATCCTCCAGCCTCCACATGCTACTGTTCATCCACCATCGACCTCCTCCAGCCTCCACCAGTCACAGTTCATCCATGGGCTACTGTTCATCCAGTCTCCACTAGCTACTATTCAACCAGCATCCACGGGGTCCTGTCCTTCCACCCCCAACTAGCTGGGGTGTGTTGCGGACTCCTTGGGGTCCTATTCATCTAGCGGCTACCACGTACTACCACGGGGTCCTTGTAGCGCCCGGACACACCCGCCGGTGGTCGTTACTTCTGGCGGGATTTAGACTGGCCCCAGAGATCAATACTAGTCTTTTTTGCACACTTTGTCCTCACTCGTGCGCACCCGGGAGCAACTTCCCGGATGGTCACCCATCCTGAAACTACTCCAAGCTAGGCACGCTTAACTTTGGAGTAGTTTCAGGATGGGTGACCGATCAGGAAGTTGCTCCCGGGTGTGCACGAGTGAGGAAGAAGTGCGCAGAAAAGACTAGTATTGATTTGTGGAGCCAGTCTAGATCCCGTCGGGAGCAACAACCACCGGTAAGTGTGTCTGGGGCGTTACAAGTTGGTATTCAGAGCCATATCGACTATAGGAGCCTTTGCTTGATCGAACCGCTGACGAGTCTAGAAGAAAACTGTTTTGTGTCTTAGTTATATTGGAGAGTAGGAATTCTTTGTACTCCTTATCCCCATCGTCGCTCTAGTAAGGACTCATGACGTAGGTGTTCTCCTCACTCTTCTATACTTTTATACTCAAAAAAAATTTAGGATCACGCAGGTATTATGGAATCATTCCGATATCATTGTGACGGGGATTCTGTCTTGCTACCTCCTGACATTTAGGGGTTGTGGCAATGTCCTGGGGAGTTGAGCTCCAACGTGTTTTTGTCACAGTGTTTATCGTTTCAGTTCCGAAATACCAAAGGAGGCCAACATTGAAAACACTTTTATACTCTTTATGGTGAGAGTAGTTTGACGACACCCAGTACTGGGGAGAGCGATCAGATGTATTGCCACAGCTAGTATATCGGATGTTTTCGAAGGTCTGAGGTACACAATTTCCGAAGGTTTCTTGGTTATGTGTTGAAGGATGGATAAAGTTGGAGAGTAGGTCTTATTAGTTGTTTCAGATATTTGTGCCTCCCCGTATCCCCAACACCAGATTGCATAACTAACCAGAAAGTTTCGGGAGTTAGTAGGTGGGAATTCAAGTAGCTCTGTGTTATCTTTCTGATAGATATTTGGTATGAGATTGGGGGAATTTGTACTATGTATTTGTTTCAGTTGTTACCTTGTTATTTTATTCTTCAACCTCGTTCCAAGTGGCTTCCCATTCAAATGGTCGTATCATATTAACTTTGGAATGCATTCGTTCAATCTCTGTTTGGATGCTTATTGTGAAGACTACATTACACATGTTTATCCTTTGATTCAGCTTATCTATCATTTCTATGGTGATTCTAACGGATGTTATCTTCTTCATGATGGCTCCTGCAACTCGTCTGAATCCAAACCGTGATGATGCATGGAGAGCAGTTGGAACAGCAACCTCCACCTCCGCCACCTCCTTCGCCTCCGAAGGCATGGCAAGCTGTGATGGCGGCCACCTATGCCAATACTCAGATGCTTCTTCGGCTCTCACAAGAGCACAGCCAAGACCAAGGCAACCAAGGGAATCAAGTTCAAGGGCAATTCAATAATCAACCTCAATTTGCTACACTTAATTAGTTCCTTGCAAATCAGCCAAAGTCGTTCAGCGCTTGTGTTGAGGCCATGGGCGCTGATGATTTGCTCGTGGACATCAACAAGTATTTTGAGTGCAGCAATGTCAGACCCGAGGACTACATCAAGTTCGCTTCCTTCCAGCTCAAGGACCAGGCAGCTGATTGGTATCAGTAGTACAAAGATTCCAGAGTGAGTCGAGTGATTACCTGGACCGATTTCTGCCAAGATTTTCAAGCTCATCATATTCCAACATGTGTTGTCGAGAGCACGCGTGAGCAATTCCGTAACCTCAAGCAAGGAAGCATGTCCGTGTCTCAATACAACGTCAACTTTCAGAGTCTTGCTCGCTACGCAAGGCAAGACGTCCCAGATGAGAAGTTTTGGCTCCCTCCACCTCCTCCATTTCGTCCGCCTTATCAGCAGAAGCACTCAGGTGGTCGTGTATCTTACCACCCACCCAACCCAAGCTATGAGAAAAAGTCTCAGTCTCAAGTGTGTTATGAAAGGGTATTACTCCAACAAGTGCTTCAACCAGAGGCGCCTTCCACCTCCTCCTCTGGTGAGGTCAGCAAGCAATGCAGTTGTCAAGCACAATCCAAAGTATGCAAAGGTGAACATGTTGAATTTAGCTCAAGCAGAGGAGCCTTCAGAAGTGATCATGGGTAACCTTTCCGTTAACTCTATTCCTGCTAGAGTGTTGTTCGATACTAGTGCATCGCATTGTTTCATCTCAAGACCTTTTGCATCACAGCATGATTTTTGTTCCAAGAGTTGCCTAGGTCTTTAATTGTGGTTTCACCAGGATTGCAAATGAATTCTCGCTACATGGTTTCGGATGTCTCCATCAAGATGAAAGATTATTCCTTTCTAGCTTCTCCAATTGTTCTCAGAAATTCCGATATTGATCTCATCCTTAGCATGGATTGGATTTCTAAGCACAAGGCTTTTCTTGACTGTGCTGCCAAGGAGATAAAACTGACTCATCTGTTTGAAGATGTGATTATCTTTGCGGCTCGTGATGAAACCATTCGGTTGTTCTCTTTCAATGAGAAAGGTGAGATCAATGCTATTTCTCAGATTCCAGTTGTTTGTGAGTATCAAGATGTCTTTCCAGATGAGCTTCCAGGTATGCCTCCTCACCGGCCAGTCGAGTTCGTTATTGACCTTGAGCCTGGTACAGAACCCGTTTGCAAGCGTCCCTACAAGCTTGGGCCAGAAGAGCTGAAAGAATTGAAGAAACAACTCGATGAACAAGAACGTCTAGGTTTGATCATACAAAGTTCATCTCCTTGGGGAAGCAGTGTTCTCTTTGTCCGGAAGAAAGATGGCACGGAACGACTTTGCGTTGATTACCACCCATTGAACAAGAAGGCAATCAAGAATGAATACCCACTTCCCAACATCAATGAATTGTTCGAGCAACTCAAAGGTGCAAAGGTGTTTTCCAAGCATGACCTTCGTATGGAGTATCACCAGATTCACATTCGTGAAGAAGATATCCCAAAGACAGCTTTCAGAACGAGCTTTGGTTCTTATGAGTATAATGTCATGTCTTTTGGGCTTGCCAATGCCCCTCCTACCTTCTCGAGGATGATGAACTTCATCTTCAACACTTACATCAATGAATTCGTCCTAGTGTAGCTCGATGATATCCTGGTGTTCTCCAAGATTAAAAAGGATCATGCCAAGCATTTGCGATTGGTGCTCGACAAGCTTAGAGAGTATCAATTCTATGCAAAGTTCTCTAAATGCGAAATTTGGCTTGATGAAGTTCTTTATCTTGGTGACATCATCTCCGCCAAGGGCATTTCTGTCAATCTGGAAAAGGTTCTTGCAATTGTAAACTGGGAGCCTCCTCAGAATGTCAAGCAGCTTCGTAGTTTCCTCGGGCTTGTAAGCTATTGCCAAAGGTTTGTGGAGAACTTCTTGAAAATCTCTAAGCCTCTGTCCAACCTCCTCCACAAGAATGTCAAATACTCCTTGATACGTCTCCAACGTATCTAGAATTTATCAGGTATTCATGCTATTTTATTATCATTCTTGGATGTTTTACAATCATTTTATAGCAACTTTATATCATTTTTGGCAATAACCAATTGACCCAGTGCCCAGTGCCAGTTGTTGTGTTTTGCTTGTTTTTTTACAACATAGGATATCAATATCAAACGGTGTCCAAACACCGCGAAACTTGCTGGAGATTTTTTATGGACTAGAACACCTAAGATGGGCGAGAGCAGCACCTGGGGGTGCCCCGAGGGGGGCACAACCCACCAGGGCGCGTGTCGGTGTACTAAAGCAGGGGCGCTCCTTTGTACCGCTTATTTGTGCATGGGTAGTCGGAGCCGCGCCGACGGCCACAATTAAGAAGGGTAGAGACAGGGAATCAAAGCCGCTAGATGGCCAAAGCAATGCCATGTTAGAGGCATAAAGAGCAAGAAGGCGAGGTGGTTTCCCCCGGCAAGACACTTGCCAGGCTGACCTCCACAGCCCCGGCAAGGACCTTGCCGGGGCAGTTTACCCAATGCCAGGGGAGCGCGCCACTCTTGAGCCCCAGTTTCTCCAGCGCCACCAACCGCGTTGGGACCAAGGCTCGGGAAGAGCCTCCATGATGGCATGCAGATCTTTGCAAAGACAACAAACACTTCAAATCAGAACAGGATTAGAAGGAAACAAACCTCGGCAAGATCCTTGCCAAGGAAACCCACAAGACACCGGGAAGATCCTTGCCAGGGACAACAGCGACGCCACGGCAAGACCCTTGCCGGGACCCTGGAAAGGCCCTTGCCGAGGACATCCGCGAGGCCACAGTCAGGCCCGCACCCGCCAAGTTTCTACCACCGCTCCCATGCAGCTACCAGCCCACCAGCTAGGCAGGCGCCTGCGTGTCGACGGCAGGCTTCCAAGCCAACTCAGAACATGCCTACGTGGTGGCATCAAAACATTCGTGAAGGCCCTACCACCGTGCCACCTCAGCAGCCTACCAGCCTACATGGCGCTGACCGCCTCGCTGGCCCAGGCGCGTGTCAAGACAGGGTGAGGCGGCGATAAAGTGAGGGGGACACGTCAGAGGTGCATTAAATGCATCTTGTCCCGTAATGGCAAGCGATAGGCTTAGCCACATCACCCCGATGCCACCTCCTGTGTGCCACTTTGGCAATCCGCTTGCCTATAAAAGGAGGCCCAAGGCATCCAGGAGAAGGATTCGGACCCTTGAACAACTTACGCTCATTGTAGCTAGCTCAAGAACCACAAGAACACAGATATACACACAACAGCAGGACTAGGGTACTACGCATCCTCGCGGACCGAACCTGGGTAAACGACATGAGTGTTTGTGCTGACTGCTGATCCCGCTCTTCTCACCACCCCGCGCCCCGCAACCGTAGTAGGGATTCTCGTGATCCCATATGTGTCGTTTCCCACTGACAACGTGCCTGGGGGCCCAGGAGTGCCCAGGTGGGTTGTGCCCACCTTGATGGCCACCCACACAAGCAGAAGCTCTGGCGCGCACGCAGCTGCTCCTCGACTTTCCTCCTGCTGCGGAGAAGCTCGACGAATGGAGAGCAACTGTTCGGAGCCTCGTCACATCGCCAACAAAGATGAGCCGCGACCAGCGGGGCCCATAGGACGTCGCTCCGTCGAGCCACCACATGCCAATGGTGGACGGGTCGGAGGCGATGCAGCCACAGTGCACTCTCCTCCTCCACACCACCCGCCGCGGGTGTCGATCCATCGCGAAGATGCTCGTGATGATATCTCCATAGCATCATCCGATCCGCGGACCCACCGCGACCAACGTCAAGTTCTTCTGAGCGAGGCCCTGAAGACGCTCGAACCACCATCGAGCACCGGCACGATGCACGCCACCAGTCGGATAGGCGGGCAGGGCCTGCTATGGACCACCCAGCACCAAGAGGCTATGATGGCCTACCCTACGAGGTGGGCTGTCTGACCTTCACCCATGAGCTGCGGCAGTTCCAGTGGCCCTCCCACCGCATGTTCAAGCCCGATGTTGGTGATAAGTACAACGACAAGACTCACTTGTCGGATTTCCTCAGCATCTACACCATCATGATGCAAGCTGCTGGGGCCCGCTATGATAAGGTGCTTGCCTATTACTTCCCGTTGGCACTCAAGCCCAATGTTATGTCATGGTTGATGCACTTGCCGACGGACTCCATTTCTTCTTGGTCGGATTTGTGTCATGAGTTTGTTGGAGCCTTTACTGGAGGCCACCAAGCTCATGGCCAGGCGAGCGATTTGCACATCATCCCCCAGAAAGAAGGAGAAAACTTGCGCAAGTACATCCAAAGGTTCAGCCGAGTGCAGTATAACATCCCAGACGTTCATCCTGCCGCCATGTTCAGTGCATTCCATCAGAATGTGCGCAACCGCAAGATGTGTGAGGAGCTGGCGAGATGAACAAGGTCAAGGATGTGGCTGAGCTTTATGTTCTGGCTGATCGGTGCCTCGAGCTGAAGAGGGGAGGAAGTACCCCGGTAAGGACGCCGGTGCGGAAACCGACTCCACTGATGACACCCCGGTAAGAAGGGTCGGCGCGGTAAAAGAAAGCGCAAGGGCAAGACCGTGCTTGCCGTCAAAGGATCCGACGACACCGGCACTGCCAAGAAGGCCAAGTCAAGCGACCCCGTCAAGGAGGTTGCCGGGTGCGCCGCTTGCGGGTCGCTAGCAGCTGCTGACAAGCCAGGGGGCTCCGACAAGCAGTATTGCAAGATCCACCGCACCAAAGGCCACGACCATCGGAACTGTCGACAAGTTGAGCTGCTCGCGTCCAAGGAGAAGGGCCAAGATGGTGCCAAAGGATCCGGCAAGAAGCATGGCGGCCAAGGAGGCTGTCGCGGCAAGGATAATCAGCAAGAGAGGCCCGCCCGGGGCCGCGACAAGAAGCAGGAAGACAATGATCATAACGAGGATGGTGAGTCCGGTGACCACGAGTTCCAGAAAGCTACAAAGGCCATGTGCATTGATGGTGGCGTCTGGCTACATGCATCCCACCACTAGCTCAAGCAGTGGGTGCGTGAGATCACGGCGGTGGAGTCGTCACTCGACGCACGGAAGCCACTGAAGTGGTCCAGCACGCCTATCATCTTCGACACCAAGGACCACCTTGACCGCACTACTGCGGTCGGGTTCTTGCCGTTGGTGGTCTCGCGAACGATCTGCAACCTCAAGGTGACAAAGATGCTAGTTTACAGTGGGGCCGGTCTGAACTTGATCTCGCCTGTTGTAATCAAGAGGCTGAAGATCCCTGATGGAGACCTCGAGGAGACGGGCACGTTTCAAGGGGTCAACCCGGGGAGGAGCCAGCCGAAGGGAAAGGTCACGCTGCCCGTGACGTTTGGAGGAGAGTTGAACTACAGGACGGAGAGGATTGTCTTCGATGTAGCAGAGATCCCCTTGCCCTACAATGGGATCCTCGGCCGCCCGGCGCTGGCCAAGTTCATGGCGGCTCCTCACTACGCCTACAACACGCTGAAGATGCCCGGGCCGATGAACATCATCACCGTCCCCTCTGACAAGAAATATGCATTGATTTGCGCTGACCAACTCTACCGGGAAGCGGTTGTAGCAGCTGTCGCCAAGGCACTTGCTCCTGCCGTTGAAGCCCCGGGAGGAAAGAAGACCGACGAGACTCCTCACAACCACTCCGACAAGCGCACCTCTTCGGGGTGTTGCGCTCCCGTCGAGGACGTGCCAGAGAGCTCCACCAGCAAGAGTAAGAAGTCCAGAGCTGCACCACCAGAGACCAAGAAGGTGTCCGTCAAGGAGGACAGCACGGGAGGAGATTTCACCATAAGCTCCACCCTTGATGGCAAATAGGAAAGCGAGATCGTCACTTTCTTGCGGGCGAATGTCGATGTGTTTGCATGGCAAGCATCCGACATCCCCGGCATTCCCAGGGAAGTGATTGAGCACCATCTTGCTGTCTGTCCTCATGCGCGGCCCGTCAAGCAGAAGGTCAGGAAGCAAGCTCTGGAGAGGCATGAGTTCATCACAGAAGAGATTAGGAAGCTAGAGGCGGCAGGTTTGGTAAGAGGGGTGCTCCATCCGACGTGGATGGCCAATCCGGTAGTGGTGCGCAAGGCAAACGGGAAGTGGAGGCTATGTATTGATTACACAGATATCAATAAAGCTTGTCCAAAAGATCCTTTCTCGTTACCACGCATCGAACACATTGTTGACTCCACGGCCAGGTGTGACCTTCTATCATTCCTCGATGCCTACTCAGGGTACCACCAGATCTTCATGACAAGAGAAGATGAGGAGAAGACATCATTCATCACCCCATGTGGTATGTATTGCTTTTTACAGATGCCTTTCGAGTTGAAGAGTGCTGGCTTGACTTTTGCAAGAGTGGTCCAAATTGCTTTTGAGCCCCAGCTACATAGAAATATGGAAGCTTATATGGATGACATAGTGGTCAAAACCAAGGACAAAATCAACACTTGTGCAAGATCTAGAGGAAACGTTTGCAAACCTGGACAAGATCAACCTCAAGCTGAACCCTGAGAAGTGTGTCTTCGGTGTCCCGTCCGGCATGCTACTCGGGTTCTTTGTGTCGCAGCATGGGATTGAGGCAAACCCAGACAAGATCAAGGCCATCGAGCAGATTGAGGCACCTAAGCGGATCAAGGACGTGCGTCGGCTCACTGGCTGCATTGCCGCCATGAGCAGATTCATCTCCAAGTCCGCTGAGCGTGCCCTTCCCTTTTTCAAGATCTTGAAGAAGGCGGGCCTAATGGAGTGGACCCCGGACTTGAAGAAATACCTCTCCTCTACCCCAGTGATGGTTGCGCCTAAACCACAAGAACCGTTTCTATTGTACCTAGCATCGACGAATCAAGTGGTTAGCACCGCACTGGTGGCGCAGAGGGAGGTCGACAAAGAGGCGGCAGCAACGGCAGAGTCGACGGATGGCGAGCCAAAACTCTCCCCGGCAGGACTTGGTCCCGGCAAGACTGAGCCCTCGGCGAGGGCTGACACTAGTGCGACAGGGCCCGCGCGACTAGGTGAAGTGGTGCATAAGAAGAAAATGGTGCAGCACCCAGTTTACTTCGTTAGCTCCCTCTTGCAGGGGCTAGGTCGAGGTACTCCAGTGTGCAGAAATTGCTCTTCAGCCTCTTTATGGCCTCGAGGAAGCTGCGTCATTACTTCCAAGCGCACGAGATCACCGTTTTCACCCGCCTCCCATTGCAACAGATACTGCATAACCCAGATGCAACGGGGAGGATTGTGGAATGGGCTCTGGAGCTGTCAAGTTTTGGTTTGAAGTTCGAAAGCACCTCAACAATTTAGAGCAGAGTCTTGGCGGAGTTTGCTGCTGAATGGACCTCGATGCCCGATGAAGAGATCCAAGAGGCCACTCTCCCCAGCAAGGAAACAAGTCGCAACTAGATTATGTACTTTGATGGGGCTTTTTTCTACAAGGCACCGGTGCTGGTGTGCTGATCGTCGCACCTACCGGAGAGCACCTCAAGTAAGTAATCCAAATGCACTTTCCCAGGGAGATGTCGACAAACAACACTGCTGAGTATGAGGGATTGCTTGCCGATCTCAGGATTGCGGCAGACCCCGGAGTCAAGAAGCTCATCGTCGGGGGCGATTTTCAGCTTGTCGTCAGGCAGATCAACAAGGACTATCAGAGCCCATTGATGGAATCTTACGTGGATGAAGTGAGAAGACTGGAGTCGTGCCTCAACGGTATACAGGCAGAGCATGCCCCCCAAGTGGAGAACAACATCGCCGACTACCTGTCAAAACGTGCTGCTCTCAAGCTACTTGTGGAACCAGGTACTTTTGTGCTTCGGCTAACTCAACCGTCCGTTGAACCATCACAGAGCAGAATAAGCAAAGGAAGTCCGGCCCCGGCAAGTACTTCCCCACCGAGCTCCCTGGAGCCGCTGGCAAAGGAGTTGCCATGGACGCCGAGCCTGCCGTAGGACAACCGACTCCGGCAGGGCCCCAACCCCGAATGGGGTGAAATTTAAGTGCATCCCTCAGGAGGAAGGACTGGAGCTATTGGCAGAAATACACTGAGGCATATGTGGCTCCCACATAGCGTCAAGGGCCCTTGCCGGCAAGGTTTCTTCTAGCCCACTGCACTCTAGGATGCGAAGGCACTAGTAACCAAGTGTGAAGCGTGCCAGTTCCATTCGAAGCAGCTTCATCAGCCAGCTCAAGCCTTACAGACAATCCCCCTCTCCTGGCCATTCTCGGTCTGGGGGCTCGACATACTGGGCCCTTTTCCCCGCGCCGTCAGGGGCTTTGAATACTTGTACATTGCAATCGACAAGTTCACAAAGTGGCCGGAGGTGGAAGCAGTGAGGAAGGTCACCGCATAGTCAGCCGTCAAATTCTACAAGGGGCTAGTTTGCCGCTTTGGTGTGCCGAACAGAATCATCACCGACAACGGCACGCAGTTCACAAGCCACACCTTCACACAGTATACTGAAGACCTCGACAACAAGGTCTGTTTTGCTTCCGTGGCACACCCATGGAGCAACGGCCAAGCGGAGAGGGCAAATGCTGAAGTGCTACGTGGCCTGAGGACAAAGACTTTTGACAGGCTATAAAAGATCGGGAGGCACTGGATTGATAAGTTGCCAGCGGTTCTTTGGTCGATCAGAACGACGCCAAATCGAGCCACCGGCTAGACACCCTTTGATATGGTTTATGGGGCAGAAGCAGTTCTCCTAACAGAACTCATATACGGGTCACCTTGAGTGCTCGCTTATGATGAGCTTGAGCAAGAGCGATTGTAGAAAGATGACGCAACGCTCCTCGAGGAAGATCGTCTTCGGGCGGCTGTGAGAGCAGCATGCTACCAGCAAGCCTTGCACCGCTACCTTAGCCGCATGGTTCATGCCTGAAGCTTTGAGGAAGGCGACCTTGTTCTTCGGCGCGTTCAGTAGGCCAAGAATTCCAACAAGTTGACACCGAAGTAGGAAGGCCCTTATCGGGTAATACAAGTCACCGGGACTGGCGTAGTCCGCCTGGAGACCGAAGATGCCATTCCATTGAGCAACTCCTAGAACATTGAGCATCTTCGCAAGTTTTACCCATAAGGCGCGGCTGCTGGGCCCCCCGGCAGACCACCTTTTGTACAAGCCTTGCCGGCAAGGCACGTAACCCTCTGTACAAAGCCAGGCGCAGACCCTGAGCATAAATAAAATGAAGCACTGGCGCCCTGAGTTATAGCTGATATGTCTCCAACGTATCTATAATTTCTGATTGTTCCATGCTATTATATTACCTGTTTTGGATGTTTATGGGCTTTACTTTACACATTTATATCATTTTTGGGACTAACCTACTAACCAGAGGCCCAGCCTGAATTGCTGCTTTTTGCCTATTTCAGTGTTTCGAAGAAAGGGAATATCAAACGGAGTCCAAACGGAATGAAACCTTCGGGAGCGATCTTTTTGGAACAAACGCAATTCAGGGGACTTGGAGTGGACGTCAAGAAACAAATGAGGCGGCCACGAGGGTGCCCGGCGCGCCCCTGGGGGTGGGCGCGCCCCCACCCTTGTGGACCCCTTGAGCGTCAACCGACCTACTTCTTCCTCCTATGTATATCCACATACCCCGGAAACATCCAGGAGCAACACGAAAAACTAATTCCACCGCCGCAACCTTCTATATCTTCAAGATCCCATCTTGGAGCCTTCGTTGGTGCTCCGCCGGAGGGGAATCGACCATGGAGGGCCTCTACATCATCTCCAAGGCCTCTCTGATGAGTTGTGAGTAGTTTACCACAGACCTTCGGGTCCATAGTTATTAGCTAGATGGCTTATCCTCTCTCTTTGAATCTCAATATAAAGTTCTCCTCAATCTTCTTGGGGATCTATTCGATGTAACTCTTTTGCGGTGTGTTTGTCGAGATCCGATGAATTGTGGGTTTATGATCAAGTTTATCTCTGAGAAATATGTGAATCTTCTCTGAACTCTTTTATGTGTGATTAAGTTATCTTTGCAAGTCTCTTCGAATTATCAGTTCGGTTTGGCCTACTAGATTGATCTTTCTTGCAGTGCTTAGCTTTGGGTTCAATCTTGCGGTGTCCTTTACCAGTGACAATAGGGGCAACAAGGCATGTATTGTATTGTTGCCATCGAGGATAAAAAGATGGGGTTTATATCATATTGCATGAGTTTATCCCTCTACATCATGTCAACTTTCTTAATGCATTACTCCGTTCTTATGAACTAAATACTCTAGATGCAGGCAGGAGTCGGTCGATGTGTGGAGTAATAGTAGTGGATGCAGAATCGTTTCGATCTACTTGTCATGGACGTGATTCCTATATACATGATCATGCCTAGATAATCTCATAACTATGCGCTTTTCTATCAATTGCTCTACAGTAATTTGTTCACCCACCGTAATACTTATGCTATCTTGAGAGAAGCCACTAGTGAAACCTATGGTCCCCCGGGTCTATCTTTTATCATATAAGTTTTCCATCTACTTTTATTTGCATCTTTTACTTTCCAATATATATCATAAAAATACCAAAAATATTTATCTTATCATATTATCTCAATTAGATCTCACTTTTGCAAGTTACCGTGAAGGGATTGACAACCCCTTTATTGCGTTGGTTGCGAGGTTCTTGTTTGTTTGTGTAGGTGCGTGGGACTTTTGATGAGCCTCCTACTGGATTGATACCTTGGTTCTCAAAAACTGAGGGAAATACTTACGCTACTTTGCTGCATCACCCTTTCCTCTTCAAGGAAAACCAACACAGTGCTCAAGAGGTAGCAAGAAGGATTTCTGGTGCCGTTGCCGGGGAGATCTTTGCTCAAGTCAAGACATACCAAGTACCTATCACAAACTCATCTCCCTCGCATTACATTATTTGCCATTTGCCTCTCGTTTTCCTCTACCCCACTTCACCCTTGCTGTTTTATTCGCCCTCTCTTTCTGTTCTCCTCTCTCTTTTGCTTGACTTTTGTGTGCTTGTGTGTTGGATTGCTTGTCATGATGGCGCAAGATAATACCAAATTGTGTGACTTTTCCAATACCAATAATAATGATTTCCTTAGCACTCCGATTGCTCCTCTTAATGATGTTGAATCTTGTGAAACCAATGCTGCTTTGTTGAATCTTGGTATGAAAGATCAATTCTCCGGCCTTCCTAGTGAAGATGCCGCTACTCATCTAAACAACTTTGTTGATTTGTGTGATTTGCAAAAGAAGAAAGATACACGTAATGATATTGTTAAATTGAAGTTATTTCCATTTTCACTTGGAGATCGTGCTAAAATTTGGTTTTCGTCTTTGCCTAAGAATAGTATTGATTCATGGAATAAGTGCAAAGATGCTTTTATCTCTAAGTATTTTCCTCCCGCTAAGATCATCTCTCTTAGGAACGATATTATGAATTTTAAACAACTTGATCATGAGCATGTTTCCCAATCTTGGGAAAGAATGAAATTAATGATTTGCAGTTACCCTACTCATGGTTTGAACTTATGGATGATCATACAAAAAAATTATGCTGGATTGAATTTTGCTTCTAGAAATCTTTTAGGTTCGGCTACGGGAGGCACTTTTATGGAAATCACCTTAGGAGAAGCTACTAAACTCCTTGATAACATTATGGCTAATTATTCTCAATGGCACACCAAAAGATCTACTAGTAAAAAAGTGCATGCTATAGAAGAAATTAATGTTTTGAGTGGAAAGATGGATGAACTTATGAAATTGTTTGCTACTAAGAGTGCTCCTATTGATCCTAATGATATGCCTTTGTCTACTTTGATTGAGAATAATAATGAATCTATGGATGTGAAATTTGTTGGTAGGAATAATTTTGGTAACAATGCTTATAGAGGAAACTTTAATCCTAGACCGTTCCCTAGTAAATCCTCTAATAATTATGGAAATTCCTAGAATAATTCTTATGGAAATTTTAATAAGATTCCCTCTGATTTTGAGAATAGCGTTAAAGAATTTATGATCTCTCAAAATAATTTTAATGCTTTGCTTGAACAAAAATTGCTTAAAGTTGATGAATTGGCTAGGAACATTGATAGACTTTCGCTTGACGTTGATTCTTTGAAACTTAGATCTATTCCACCTAAGCATGATATCAATGAGTCTCTCAAAGCCATGAGAATATCCATTGATGAGTGTAAAGAAAGAACCGCTATGTTGCGTGCTAAGAAAGATTGCTTTGTAAAAGTGTGTTCTTCTAGTTTCCATGAAAATAATGATGAAGATCTAAAAGTTATTGATGTGTCCCCTATTAAATCCTTGTTTTGCAATATGAATCTTAATAATGATGGGACTAGATATGAGTCAAATTTAGTTAAAAGGCATCCCAATGATTCAGAGTTTTTAGATCTTGATGCTAAATTTGGTAAAAGTGGGATTGGAGAGGTCAAGACTATAAATAGCATTGATCCCACTATTATGGATTTCAAGGAATTTAATTATGATAATTGTTCTTTAATAGATTGTATTTCCTTGTTGCAATCCGTGTTGAATTCTCCTCATGCTTATAGTCAAAATAAAGCTTTTACCAAACATATTGTTGATGAATTAATGCAATCTTATGAAGAAAAACTTAATTTAGAAATTTCTATACCTAGAAAAGTTTATGATGAGTGGGAACCTACTATAAAGATTAAAATTAAAGATCATTTGTTCTATGCTTTTGTGTGATTTTGGGGCTAGTGTTTCCACGATTCCAAAAACTTTATGTGATGCGCTAGGTTTCCATGATTTTGATGATTGCTCTTTAAACTTGCACTTTCCAGATTCTACCAATAAGAAACCTATGGGAAGTATCAATGATGTTCTTATTGTTGCAAATAGGAATTATGTGCCCATAGATTTTATCGTTCGTGATATAGATTGCAATGTTTCATGTCCTATTATTTCTTGGTAGACCTTTCCTTAGAACGATTGGTGCAATTATTGATATGAAGGAAGGGAATATTAGATTCCAATTTCCATGAAGGAAAGGCATGGAACACTTCCCTAGAAAGAAAGTTAAATTACCTTATGAATCTATCATGCGAGCTACTTATGAATTGAATGCCAAAGACGGCACTACTTAGATCTACCCTCGCTTTTATGCCTAGCTAGGGGCGTTAAACGATAGCGCTTGTTGGGAGGCAACCCAATTTTATTTTAGTTCCTTGCTTTTTGCTTCTGTTTAGTAATAAATATTACATCTAGCTTCTGTTTAGATGTGTTTTCATGTTTTAATTAGTGTTTGTGCCAAGTAGAACCTATAGGATAACCTACGGTGATAGTTAATTTCATTCTGCTGAAAAACAGAAACTTTTGCGTGCACAAAAGTAATTTAGTAAATCACAGAAACGTGATTTTGCGTTGATTCTTTTTGATGTAGATAAATAGACAAATTTCCCAGGACTTCCTATTTTGGTAGGATTTTAAGAGTTCCAGAAGTATTCTAGAGTTACAGATTGCTACAGTCTGTTCTGTTTTTCACGGATTCTGTTTTTCATGTGTTGTTTGCTTATTTTGATGCATCTATGGCTAGTATCGGGGGTATGAACCATAGAGAAGTTGGAATACAGTAGGTTTAAAAGCAATATAAATAAAGAATGAGTTCATTACAGTACCTTATGTGGTGGTTTTTATTTCTTGCACTAACGGAGCTTATGAGATTTCCTGTTGAGTTCTGTGTTGTGAAGTTTTCAAGTTTTGGGTAAAGATTTGATGGACTATGGAATAAGGAGTGGCAAGAGCCTAAGATTGGGGATTCCCATGGCACCCCAAGAAATTCAAGGATAACCAAAAGCCTAAGCTTGGGGATGCCCCGGAAGGCATCCCCTCTTTTGTCTTCGTCTATCGGTAACTTTACTTGGAGCTATGTTTTTATTCGCCACATGATATGTCTTTCTTGGAGCATCTTGTATGATATTACTATTTGATTTTTAGATTACCACAATCATCCTTGCTGTACACACCTTTTGGGAGAAACCCACATGAGTTAGAATTTATTAGAATACTCAATGTGCTTCACTTATATCTTTTGAGCTAGATAATTTTTGCTCTAGTGCTTCACTTATATCTTTTTAGAGCACGGTGGTGGCTTAATTTTATAGAAATTGTTGACCTCTCATGCTTCACTTATATTATTTTGAGAGTCTTTTAAAACATCATGGTATTTGCTATGGTTATAAAGTTGGTCCTAGAATGATGGACATCCAAGTTGGATATAATAAAAACTATCATAGGAAGTGAATTGGATGCTATGATCAATTTGATACTTAATAATTGTTTTGAGATATGGAGGTGGTGATATTAGAGTCATGCTAGTTGGGTAATTGTGAATTCAAAGAATGCTTGAGTTGAAGTTGGCAAGTCCCGTAGCATGCACGTATGGTAACCGTTGTGTAACAAATTTGAAATATGAGGTGTTCTTAGATTGTCTTCCTTATGAGTGGAGGTCGGGGACGAGCGATGGTATTTTCCTACCAATCTATCCCCCTAGGAGCATGCCCCTAGTGCTTGGTTTTTGATGACTTGTATATTTTTGCAATAAGTATATGAGTTCTTATGACTAATGTTGAGTCTATGGATTATACGCACTCTTACCCTTCCATCATTGCTAGCCTCTTCGATACCGTGCATTGCCCTTTCTCACCTTGAGAGTTAGTGCAAACTTTGCCGGTGCATCCAAAGCCCGTGATACGATACGCTCTATCAAACATAAACCTCCTTATATCTTCCTCAAAACAGCCACCATACCTACCTATTATGGCATTTCCATAGCCATTCCGAGATATATTGCCATGCAACTTTCCACCGATCCGTTCATCATGACACGCATCATCATTGTCATATTGCCTTGCACGATCATGTAGTTGACATCGTATTGTGGCAAAGCCACCTTCATAATTTTACATACATGTCACTCTTGATTCATTGCCCATCCCGGTACTCCGCCGGAGGCATTCATATAGGTTCATATCTTGTTCTTGTTCTGAGTTGTAACTCATGAGATGTAAATAAATAGAAGTGTGATGATCATCATTATTAGAGCATTGTCCCTAAATAAATAAATAAAAAGAGAAAGGCCAAATAAAAAAAGAAAGGCCAAATAAAAAATAAAAAAGGCCCCAAAAAAGGGGACAATGTTACTATTTTTTTTCCACACTTGTGCTTCAAAGTAGCACCATGTTCTTCATATAGAGAGTCTCATTTATTGTCACTTTCATTTACTAGTGGGAATTTTTCATTATAGAACTTGGCTTGTATATTGCAACGATGGGCTTCCTCAAAATGCCCTAAGTCTTCATGAGCAAGCAAGTTTGGATGGACACCCACTAGTTTCTTTTGTTGAGCTTTCATACATTTATAGTTCTAGTGCATCTGTTTCATGTCAATCACTACTCCTCATGTTGACATCAACTGATGGACATCTCCATAGCCCGTTGATTATCCTCGTCAATGTGAGACTTTATCCTTTTTGTCTTCTCCACACAACCTCCATCATCATATTCTATGCCACCCATGGTGCTATATCCATGGCTCGCGCTCATGTATTGTGTGAAAGTTGAAAAAAGTTTGAGATTACTAAATTATAAAAGAATTGCTTGGCTTGTCATCGGGGGTGTGCAAGATGAGAGCATTCTTGTGTGACGAAAATGGAGCATGACCAAACTATATGATTTCGTAGGGATGAACTTTCTTTAGCCATGTTATTTTGAGAAGACATGATTACTTTGATTAGGATGCTTGAAGTATTAATATTTCTTATGTTTATATGAAATTTTATTTTGAATCATTTGGATCTGAAAATTCATGCCACAATAAAAAAAATTACATTGAGAATTATGCTAGGTAGCATTCCACATCAAAAATTCTATTTTTATCATTTACCTACTCGAGGACGAGCAGGAATTAACCTTGGGGATGCTTGATACGTCTCCAACGTATCTATAATTTTTTATTGTTCCATGCTATTATATTACCTGTTTTCGATGTTTATGGGCTTTACTTTACACTTTTATATCATTTTTGGGACTAACCTATTAACCGAAGGCCCAACCCGAATTGCTGTTTTTTTGCCTATTTCAGTGTATCGAAGAAAAGGAATATCAAACGGAGTCCAAATGGAATGAAACCTTCGGGAGCGATCTTTTTAGAACAAACGCAATCCAGGGTACTTGGAGTGGATGTCAAGCAACAAACGAGGCGGCGCCCCCCACCCTCATGGGCCCCTCGAGCATTAACCGACCTACTTCTTCCTCCTATATATCCACGTACCCCAAAAACATCCAAGAGCACCACGAAAAACTAATTCCACCGCCGCAACCTTCTGTATCCGCGATATCCCATCTTGGAGTCTTCGCCGGTGCTCCGCCGGACGGGGAATCGACCATGGAGGGCCTCTACATCATCTCCAAGGCCTCTCCAATGAGTTGTGAGTAGTTTACCACAGACTTTCGGGTCCATAGTTATTACCTAGATGGCTTCTTCTCTCTCTTTGAATCTCAATACAAAGTTCTCCTCGATCTTCTTGGAGATCTATTCGATGTAACTCTTTTTGTGGTGTGTTTGTCGAGATCCGATAAATTGTGGGTTTATGATCAAGTTTATCTATGAGAAATATTTGAATCTCCTCTAAATTCTTTTATGTGTGATTAAGTTATCTTTGCAAGTCTCTTTGAATTATCAGTTTGGTTTGGCCTACTAGATTGATCTTTCTTGCAATTGGAGAAGTGCTTACCTTTGGGTTCAATCTTGCGGTGTCCTTTCTCAGTGATAGAAGGGGCAGCAAGGCACGTATTGTATTGTTGCCATCGAGGATAAACATATTGGGTTAATATCATATTGCATGAGTTTATCCGTTTACATCATGTCATCTTTCTTAATGCATTACTCTGTTCTTATGAACTTAATACTCTAGATGCAGGCAGGAGTCGGTCATTATGTGGAGTAATAGTAGTAGATGCAGAATCGTTTCGATCTACTTGTCACAGACGTGATGCCTATATACATGATCATGCCTAGATAATCTCATAACTATGCGCTTTTCTATCAATTGCTTGACAGTAATTTGTTCACCCACCGTAATACTTATGCTATCTTGAGAGAAGCCACTAGTGAAACCTATGGCCCCCGGGTCTGTCTTTTATCATGTAAGTTTTCCATCTACTTTTATTTGCATATTTTACTTTCCAATCTATATCATAAAAATACCAAAAATATTTATCTTAACATATTATCTCTATCAGATCTCACTTTTGCAAGTTACCGTGAAGGGATTGATAACCCCTTTATTGCGTTGGTTGCGAGGTTCTTGTTTGTTTGTGTAGGTGCGTGGGACTTTTGAGGAGCCTCCTACTGGATTGATACCTTGGTTCTCAAAAACTAAGGGAAATACTTACGCTACTTTGCTGCATCACCCTTTCCTCTTCAAGGAAAACCAAAGCAGTGCTCAAGAGGTAGCAATAGCATGCATGCTAGATTGAGTCTCTCCCTCGATTAGGGTTGATAGTGCTTAGCAGCGACTAACCCCTAGCATAGAGGTCGAGTTTGCGTCTCTTTGTTCTTGTCCATCCACTTTGGTTCACAGGGTACATAAGTGTTTCCACCAAGCTAAGGGGAAGGAAGAGAACAAGCCGGCTCTCTGAACCCGGCAAGCCAAGCTTGCCGGGGGCTGAAGACACAAAGGTCCACCCACAGCAAGCTAGGGTTGCCGGGAACTGCAGATGTAGATAAGCTTTCTTATCTCCTGTTATGGATTTCCATATAAAGATTGGGACGTATGACACCTCGTTTTATTCTGACAGTGTCGTGCTCCCTTTGTTCCTACCACCCAAGAACTTCTTCTGGGTTCGGAATCTGGTTGTAGCCGTGGTGGCAAGGAAGCAAGCGTAGGGCCCTCCCCTACTTCGTCCCTGCCTCCGCCAAAGGCGTGAGTATGGTCGAACGGAGTAGGGGAGCGGCAAGGCCTGCTGCCAAGCAACGGTGTTTATGTTGAAAATAACAAGGATTTGTTCCTTGGTATGGGCTTTGCTCACACACGCATGACCCAGCAAGCCCCCTTTTTTCATTAATATGTTCCATACAGGTACAGTTCGTATGGAATGTAAACATGAACAGAGAGGTTACAAGTTTTAAATATAACCAAGGCCCTTAGGCTTACAAGCTAAAAAAAGATAAGGTGCCCGTAATCCCTTTCTTGTCCTTCTCCTCAGGAAATGGAACAAGAAGGCAAAAGGGCAGAAGGAGAGCCTAGGCGAGGTACGAGCTGCAGAAGGCGCCAAGAGAACATGTCGGTGGCCACCTGGAAGACGTCTTGTGGTGGTGGTACCGGAAGAAGAGCTGGAAGATGAGGCATCGGTCCGTCAATACGCTACGAAGGCGTCGGTGCCATTGTACTCCAACTTGACGGCCCGCCACCCGCCTTCTTCGCCTTCTCCAGTCTTCCCACGCCAGCCGCCCAAGGAGGCGACCCCGAGAAGTTCAAGGAGCCGGATCCACTGGGAGAAGGAGCCCGGTGCAGATGCTGCTGCTGCCGGCACCGCCCCAGGGCGGTGGGTCCGACACCTAGTCAGACCCGTCATCCTCTTGCCTGCTACCCTCGTCGTTGCTGCCGCTGTCCTCCTTGTCACTCTCGCTTGAGGACGAGTCTTCGTCACCCGAGGAGCTCTCCACGCAGAACTTCAGGCGAGTTCCGAAGTCACCGAAGACCTTGACGGAGAGGAGGCCATTCTCCATTAACTGAAAGTAGAGAATGAGCCCCGCCGTCAAGCTGTGGATGCGAGTGAAAGTCTTCCATCCGTGGCAAAGATACATGACGTGAGGGGCTGGGAAGTCGACATCGGCCCATGTGCTGCTATTCCCGCAGCCCCTCATGTGCAGCATCAGCGCCTCCGGCGGGTCATGCTCCATCTCCCGAGCGAATGGGGTCGGGAGACAAAGACAACGGCGCTCCTGCTGACGCAGCCTGATGAAGAACTTGCAAGGGTTGTCCCTGACGTGGCCCTCCATGGGGGGAAGGACCACTGGCGGAGGTGAGGCTGATGCGCCACCCCGTCCTCCTCTTCCTCGAGCACCGTGGCGACCTCGGCCTGGCCCCCTTCTCCTCCAACTCGTGGCCGGCTCGGCCTCCATGGGCTCTTGGGGAGGAGCAACGCGTTGTCGAGCAGAGACCCTCGCCGCCACCGACAAAGCATAAGCGCGCCCTCTCGCCATGACAGAAGGGTGGAGGAGCAGGGATGGGGAGAGGCAGATGGAGAAGGACTGAAAGGTGCCAACCCTCCCGCTCCCCTCCTTATAAAGGGACAGGGTCGGGGCTCGGCTGCCCCTCTCAGCCAATCCGTCTCATTAAGGTGACAGCGGGCGAGGCCGTCGACCGCCCTTCCTGCCCAATTGAAGGCGCATGGGTATCGACCCACGCGCGCACGACTTCCCGTATCCACGCACCTGTCATTCGCCCTACGTCGTGCATGCGGCGTACGTGGCTCCAGGGACGGGCGTAATGGGACGCGTGGAGAGACGGTTCCCAGGTAAGGAGAGTAAATGAGCAGCAGCCCTACGGTCTCGAAGGGACACGTAAGCCGCCTCTTCAATGTTCACCGCAGGATGACGCAAGCATGCTTCGATCACCCGCGCGCGCAACCCCCATGTCACGCGTGCAACGCGAATCATGGGAGAACGCAGCGGGTGGAAAACTTACCTCAAGTAAAACGACCCCGCCTGCCCGCGCACCGTTCTGGGCCTAGCCCAACAACGTGTCGCGCTTATATGTGGCCCTGACCCGAGGGCTCCTGTCGGTGTACTAAAGTAGGGGCGCTCCTTTGTACCCCTTATTTGTGCACGGGCAGTCGGAGCCGCGCCCACGGCCACACTTAAGCAGGGCAGAGACAGGGAATCAAAGCCGCAAGATGGCCAAAGCAACGCCAAGACAGAGGCATAAAGAGCAAGAAGGAGAGGTGGTTTCCCCCGGCAAGACCCTTGCCGGGGCAACCTCCACAGCCCCGGCAAGGACCTTGCCGGGGCAGTTTACCCAATGCCAATGGAGCGCGCCACCCTTGAGCCCCAGTTACTTCAGTGCCACCAACCGCGTTGGGACCTAGGCTCGGGAAGCGCCTCCATGATGGAATGCAGATCTTTGTGAAGACAAGAAACACTTCAAATCAGAAGAGGATTAGAAGGCGACGAACCTCAGCAAGATCCTTGCCGAGGAAACCCACAAGACCCCCGGCAAGATCCTTGCCGAGAACGACCATGACGCCACGGCAAGACCCTTGCTGGGACCCTGGCAAGGCCCTTGCCGAGGACATCCACGAGGCCACAGCCAGGCCCGCACCCGCGTGGCCCTCCCATGCAACTGCCAGCCCACCAACTAGCCAGGCGCCTGCGTGTCGACGGGAGGCTTCCAGGCCAACTCAGCACATGCCTACGTGGTGGCATGCAAACCTTCATGAAGGCCCTACCACCGTGCTACATCAGTAGCCTGCCAGCCTACATGGCGCTGAATGCCTCGCTGGCCCAAGCGCATGTCAAGGCAAAGCGAGGCGGCGATAAAGTGAGGGGGACACGTCAGAGGCGCATTAAATGCATCTTGTCCCGTAATGGCAAGCGATAGGCTTAGCCGCAGCACCCCGATGCCACCTCCTTTGTGCCACTGTGGCAATCCCCTTGCCTATAAAAGGAGGCCCAAGGCATCCAGGAGAAGGATTCGGACCCTTGGACAAGTTACGCTCATTTTAGCTAGCTCAAGAACCACAAGAAGACAGATATACACACAACAACAGGACTAGGGTATTACGCATCCTCGCGGCCCGAACCTGGGTAAACGACCTGAGTGTTTGTGCTGACTGCTGATCCCGCTCTTCTCGCCACCCCGCGCCCCGCAACTGTAGTCGGGATTCTTGTGATCCCATAGGTGTCGTTTCCCACGGACAGCGCGCCTGGGGGCCCTGGAGCGCCCAGGTGGGTTGTGCACACCTCGGTGGTCTCCCGCACCCCCTCTTTACTGTATAAATTCACAAATATCTCAAAATTCAGGGTTAACCTAGTTTAGAAGGTCCGCCGCCGCAGGCCTCTGTACCACCAAAAACTAACCTAGACCCCGTTCCAGCACCCTGCCAGAGGGGGGAATCATCTCCGGTTGCCATCTTCATCATCCCGACGGCCACCACGATGAGGAGGGAGTAGTCCACCCTCGGGGCTGAGGGTTTGTACTAGTATCTATGTGTTTAATCTCTCTCTTTCTCTCTCTCGTGATCTTTATCATGGGCTTTGTTAACATAGATAGATCATATGATGTTTCTCCCCTCTATACTCTTGTTGTGATGAATTGAATCTTTACCCTTTGAAGTTTTCTCTTGTCGGATTGAATATTTAGATATGAGAACACATGATGATTGTCTTGATGGGGTATCATATTTAGTCACTTGATGTATGTTATGGCACTCAACTTGCGGATTCCCGTGGTGACATTGGGGTAATCTATGCATAGGGGTTGATGCATGTTTCTATTATCTTTTCTCAAATAGAAACTTTGGGGTCTCTTTGTAGTTCTTTGTGTGGATTGGGTATTATGAATATGAATTTACTTTGGTGTTATTTTAGTACAAACTCTTGATTAGATCGATCGGAAAGAATCGCTTGCGTTATTTTAGTATGAACTCTAGGATAGATCGAACAGAAAGAATATCTTTGAGGTGGTTTCGTACCCTACAAACAATTTCTATCTTTTGTTCTCCTCTAATAGGAACTCGGGAGTGATTCTTTATTGCACTTTGAGGGATAATCATATGATCCAACTATGTTAGCATTGTTGAGAGATTGCACTAGCGAAAGTACGGACCCTAGGCTTTGCTTTCAAGCATTGCAATACCATTTTTGTGCCTGTTTACTATTTGCTACCTTGCTGTTTTTATTTATTCAGATTATAAAAATATATTCCAATCATCCATATTACACTTTTATCACCATCTCTTCGTCGAACTAGTGCACCTATACAATTTGCCATTTTATTGGGTGTGTCGGGGACACAAGAGATTTCTTGTATTTGGTAGCACGGTCGTTTGAGAAAGACCATCTTCATCCTACACCTCTCACGGATTGATAAACCTTAGGTCATCCACTTGAGGGAAAATTGCTACTATCCTAAAAAACTCTGCGCTTGGAGGTCCAACATGAGTCTACAAGAATAAAGCTGTGTAGTAGACATCAAGCTCTTCTCTGGCGCCGTTACCAATGAGGTAAGTGCATGAAGGTATATCTTTAGATCTTGCAATTGAATCTTTTAGTTTCTTGTTTTGTCACTATTTGTTTCATAAAAGAAAACTACAAAAAATGGAATTGAGGTTGCATCATATTATTGATCATCTTTATAATATCTTTCTTGAAAATGATGGATCGGAAAATTGTGCTCAATTGATAGAAGAAGAATTCAATAGAATGTTTGATATAAATAATGAGCATGATTGCAGTGTTGTTAGTACAAATTCTTTGAATATCCATGATGCTAATGATATGCAAAGCCATAAGCTTGGGGATGCTATGTTTGATGAAGATGATATTTTTAGTCGCCCAAGATTTGATGTGCAAATTTGTTATAATGGTAGCATGCCTCCTATTTATCATGATTACAATGATGAATGTGGGTTTGAAAGAGTGTCAACCCTAGGTAATGATCCCACTATTTTGGAGGGTGTTGAATCTTATCACAATGATGAAAGTGGATTTGGAGAGGTCATGACTTTATTTAGTGATGAATCCACTATTTCGAAAGAGGTTGCAATTGACTATGCCAACAAAGTTACTATCTATGATGATTATGGTGATGACATGTATTCTATATTGAATAATGATAATTATCAAACTTGTCATCATTCTTTTAATTTTCAATCACATGATAGGTATTTTGTTGAGTTTGCTCCCACTACTATTGATGAGAGTAAATTTGCTTATGTGGAGAGTAACAAAAATTCTATGATTATGCATCATGAAAAGATTGCCTTGTGTGATGGTTATATTGTTGAATTTCTTCATGATGCTACTGAAAATTATTATGAGGGAGGAACTTATGCTTTAGGAATTGCAATAATATCAAGTTTCCTTTCTATGTGTTGAAAGTTTTGAAGTTATGCTTGTTTTGCCTTCCTATGCTAGTTGATTCTTGTTCCCATAAATTATTTGCTCACAAAATCCCTATGCATAGGAAGTGGGTTAGACTTAAATGTGCTAGTCATATGCTTCATGATGCTCTCTTTATGTTTGAATTCTTATCTTTTATGCGAGCATCATTGAAATCATCATGCCTAGCTAAAAGGCATTACAGAAAAGCCCTTGTTGGGAGACAACCCAACACTTTTACCTACTGTTTTTGTGTGTTCAAATGATTATGCTACTGTATTGATAATGTTTTATTGCTTTTGTTTCAATAAAGTGCCAAGTAAAGCCTTTGGGATCATGTTGGCTGATAGTTGATTTGATCTTGCTGAAAAACAGAAACTTTTGCGCTCACGGAAATAATTCTCTGTTTTAACAGAAGAGTGATTTTGAGTTGATTATTTCTTCAGAAGATTAATGTACGAATTTCTCAGGTGGTTCCAATTTTTTCAGAATTTTTGGAATAGCATATGTATGGTTTGAGTACAGATTACTACAGACTATTCTATTTTTGACAGATTCTGTTTTCAATGCATAGTTTGATTGTTTCCTAGTTTCTATGTCTTATATTGCTCAATATAAATTGTGGAAATGATATGCTACAGTAGGCATTGTGTGAGAGCAATTATGAATCTTGTCTTTGACAGTACAAAAAGTGAAATGGTTTTGCTCTTTATCATACTAACCTATCTCACGAAGTTTCGTTAAGTTTTGTGTGATTGAAGTTTTCAAGTTTTGGGTGAGATGTCGATATGAGGAGAATAAGGAGTGACAAGACCCTAATCTTGGAGATTACCAAGGCACCCCAAGGTAATATTCAAGGAAGATCCAAGCAACTAAGCTTGGGGATGCCTCGGAAGGCATCCCCTCTTTCGTCTCCAACATTCTCGGTAACCTCACTTGGGGCTATGTTTTCATTCGTCACATGATATGTGTTTTGCTTGGAGCGTCAATTTATTTTGTTAGGATTTTCTTTCTGTTATTTAGAATAATGTTTTGCATCTTTTATTTCAATATAAGTGGCATTGATAGCCTTTACTATGCTTATTTTACAAGTCTACATGTTGCTGTTTGAAAACAGAAAGTTTGCCGCTGTTGTAAAAATTCCCTAGAAAATTCAGAATGTGATAAAATGTTGAAACTTTTTGAAAAAAAAGCTCTGATAAATGTTCTACGGGGTGGTAAATTTTCATAATATTTCGAGTTGAATAAGTACTGATACTCTTGCATTCTTTACAGATTGAACTGTTTTGGCAGATTATTGTTATGTTGCATTCTTTGCATATGTTTGCTTGTTTAATGATTCTATTTGAGGATAGGAGTATTAAATATGCAGAGGCATTTAGTATGAAATGTTGAATAATAATTTTAGTGATTTTCTACAGTAGAGAATGATAAGGTTTTTCCATTGGTTCATACTAACTTATCTCACGAGTTCTTTTTGAGTTTTGTGTGGAAGCTTTTCAGATTTAGGAAAACCGTGATATGAGAGGAATTATGGAGACACAAAAGCTCAAGCTTGGGGATGCCCAAGGCATCCCAAGATAATATTCAAGAAGTCTCAAGCATTTAAGCTTGGGGATGCCCCGTTAGGCATCCCACCGTTCTTCTTCAACAATTATCGATTAGTATCGGTTGAGCCTAAGTTTTTGCTTCTTCACATGAGTTGTGTTATTATCATAATGTCATGTCATTTTTGGTTTACTTGCTATTTTAATAAAATACTTAGATATAAAAGTTTTTAAATAAAATACAGTCCACAAATAGTTGCCAAGGAGGCTAAGTTAGCAGCATTCACATCCCGTCAACGAAGCTCTTTTCTTTGGAATTGCTCTTGTGCTTCACTTATATCCTATGTGTCGGTTGGTAGGTGCGACATATGCCAATGGGTGGCTTATCATTGTGGGAGAAAGTAAGGCATCGCCGGTGCCTGGAAACCGGATAAGGCGAAGACATGCACGCCGACAAATCTTACCCAGGTTCGGGGCTCTCCTAGGAGATAACACCCCTAGTCCTGCTCTGCGGGGTCTCCGCATGATCACTAGATCAAAACAAGTAGCTACAAGAGGCTCCTTGAGCTGCTTAGCTAGAGGAAGAAGAAGGGCAAGGCCAGCTCTCCTCTTCTCTCTATGTGGTGTCTAAAACTTTAACAGATTAACCCTTTGCATGGGTGCCCTAGGGGTTTATATAGGTCTACCCCCCAGGGGTACAATGCTAATCCGGCTGGATGCGGGTCTAGACCGTCAGTGTCTATAGTCGCCGGCTTCTCCGCCGGCCGCTGGGGCCCGCCGACTGGTGGGTCCTGCCGGCTGTCGGCCTCTTGGCTGACAAGCTGGGCCCACCGCCTGGGGGTCTTGTCAGCGGCTGGTTACTGTAGCCTCACTCTTGGTGACGATGGCTTTGTCGGGGTAAGCATGGCAACAGTGCCGTCGCCTGGCGGGCTTTAACTTTAGCCTTACCCCATCTTATCTGCTTAATGGTGCACAAAATTCTAGGGTGGGGGCGGGTTGGCTGCTGGGAGCCGGCCTCCCTTCAGGCCGACTGGTCAAGCTCGGCCGTCTTCTGGTGTCTCTCTGGCAGGAGGGGCCCACCGCCTGCGGGCCGTACTGACAGCCTGTCGTGGGTGATGTCATGGTCAACATGGCAACAGTGTCGCGCCGGATGGGGAGTGGCCGCCCCATACGGCGCACTGTGGCCACGCTTGCTCCAGGATTCGGGGGTGGCAGGCTTCACTGTAGCCACGCCCCGTCTTATCACTGTTATGTGGGTGCAAACTTTGAGGGCGTGAGCCAGGCCGCCTACTAGGAGCCGGCCCTCTGGTGGTCGGCTGCTAGGAGTCGGCCCTCTTCGAGAGAGCTCTTAGAGCCTTGCCGCCTTCCAGCAGCCGGCCGATGGGACAGCCGGCCAAGAGAAGGCGACCCTGTGTCTTGGATGTTTGAGGGCTCAGTCGACCCGATATTTTTCGAAGAGCCAGGGGGAGCCAGTGAGGCTAGTAGTGGTCATTTACTCCAACAGTAGTCCCCGAAGCTGGTCGGGCTTCGAGGCTGAAAGGGGAACAAGAAGCCGGAGCAGCTTCCGATCTTAAAGAGCCGACAGCTAGGAGCCGGCCTCGATCAGTCGCGCCATCTGGAAAGATTTTGGAGTCTGTAGGCGGGAACCAGTTGGCGCGTGCGCCGGGCGGCGGGCCAGCCGCCCGCCATCTGCGCTCCATGTGGCACCCTTCGGCTGGACCAGCCTGCCAGCCCACGCGCGCTACGGGATGTTGCTGCAGGCTGGGGCCCGCCATTACCACGCCTCAGCCCACGCGCGGATCGTTTTTGGCCGAGGCGGACGGTTGGCACTCCAGCGGAAGCTACCAAACGTCTTTAAGGCGTAATAATAGCGGGTCGTGGGGGAGTTGGCACAGTTAATCCCACGTCCCCTGCGTCCCACCCCCTCGGCTTCGTCGCACCGTGGCTATAAGTAGGGGGAGGAGGGGGAGCGGCAGACGCACGCGCGCTCGCCTCCCACTCCGCCATTTTCTTCTTTCTTATTATGTGTCGCCACTGCTGTTTGTTGCCGCGCCGCTCCTCCGGCCATCTTGCTACGCCATAGCCTCGCCGCTGCAGGGTCGCGCTCTCGCTGTCACCGTGCCTTCTCCGTTGACCCTTCGCCATCATGGCGTGTGTCGGAGCCTGGGACGGCTCCAACGTCCACGAAGATCACATCGATTTCCTCCTCAAGACGCGTCGGCTTCCCGACGAGGACTACGTGAGGGTCCGCCTCGCGCTGGAGCGGGAGATCTCACCGGCGCCGGAGGAGGGCAAGCGGTTTATCTTCCGCTCGCACTGCCTATGTGGCCTCGGCCTGCCGGCAAGCGGCTTCTTCCGGGCCTTCCTCGAGTTCTACAACCTCCAGCCGCACCACCTCACCCTGAACACGGTGGTGCTGCTGTCCGCCTTCGTCACTCTGTGCGAAGGCTTCCTCGCGTCTTCCCCACCATCGAGCTTTGGGGGGAGTTCTACTACTCCAAGCTCGGCACCATCGTCAAGAGCGTGCCGGCTCAATGCGGCGCCTTCATCGCGGTGCAGAGGTCGGCGGCCGACAACCCATTTCCTCCCATCGCGCTGATCCAGTCGGTGAAGATGTGGCAACAGTCATACTTCTACGTGAAGAGCATCTTCACGGAGGGTGACTGGGTCAACCTGCCGGCTTACGTAGCAAGCCCGCCGACAGGGAAGCGGCCCAACTGGTCCTATCGGGCCAGGACGTTGTCGCCTTCTGGAGCTGCCGCCGTCGCGCGGCTCCGGGTGTTGATCAAGTCGGAGGGCCTGACCGGGCCCGACTTGCTAACCGCCTTTGTGGCACTGGGTGCTCCCGCTCCAGGGCCGCCCTCACATGATCTGTCTGATGAGCGGGCATCTTGACCCAAGCCGGCTGTGCTCTAAGGAGAGGCCTCACGCAGAGGTAGCTCACATGGTGAACTACCTTGTGAACTGCAAGCTCACGAAGGAGTGGCGGTTCGGCAACGAGCCGTATTCACGCGCCGATCCCCCGCCTATGGTAAGTTTTCTTTTCTTCTCTTTTTTCTTCTGTTGCCGAGTTCATCTTGGCCGACTCGACCAATCAGCTTATGGAACAGAGCCCCCTCCTCCAGCCGGCAGCCGGCGCCACGGGGCTAGAGCGCCAATTTCTCCCTGATCGGATGGAGAGCGATGTGGACGACCCGGACTTGGGGGCGGCCGCCTTGGACGACGACGCCGTGGGAGGAGGCGGCGAGGCAGACGGGTCAGGGCTCAGAGTCGGCCTCGATGACTTACCAGACGACGACGAGGGGGAAGTTGCCCCATGCCGCTAGCCGGCGTCCGACCAGCAGGGCACGAGCTCATCTGCCGCGCCGGCTTCCCGAGGCGGCGCGTAGAAGCGCCGGGCCGCGCCGATCCTGTTCGGCAGCTGGCCGAAGAAGCCAAAGGGCTTGGTTGCGGCGACCAAGCAGGAACAAGCGGCCGCGAAGGCCACCCGCTGCCGCCAAGGTAGCACAGGAGACGATGGAGGAGACGGTGAGGGTGCAGGCCGATGCGGCGGCCAAGGCTCAGGAGGATGCTGCAGCCGCGGCGCAGGCGGAGGAAGCCTTGCGCAACCAGCCTCCGCAGCTCGTCATCCCCCTCTGCTCCGTGGCGCCTGAGATCTCGGTTGTGCCGCCGGAGGGAGCTGGTGGCGACCAGCCTGTGATGGAGAGGGGGGAGGGCAACATCGTCGCCCCGAAGAAGGAGGTGGCTCCGCCAGCGCCGACTGTGGCGGAAAAAAGCGACCAACCCAGCGCGCTGCTATGCCACCGGATGGAGGCGAGCCGGCCGCGAGGGCGGACCTCGTGGTCCGATCTCCGGCACGCCAGCGCGCAAGGAAGGTGGCCTCAGCACGGAACCCACAGAAGGCTGTGGGCTCAACCTCGTTGGCCCAGGAGCTGGAGACGGCGAGCGTCAGCTTGCCGGGGTGGACGCCGGGTGGCGGGACGGCCGTGCTGAACGCAGTGGCGCAAGACGTCCGAACCCGGCTTCAGTCCTAGGCCGCCTTGCTGAAGAACTACAACCAAGAGTTCCTGGCGACGCGGTCAGCTATCTGCGTGAGCTTCTCGCTTTTTGCTTCTTGTTCTTAAATTCTTTTGTGGGGGCGCGTCAGCGCACCAACTAGGTGTAGTCCCCGAGTTCCGAGTCGGCTGCTGAGCAGGCGGCTAGGAACTTCTTAGTACGCTTCGGGTGCTGACTTGTCCTTATTTGTTCGTCTGTCCCTTTTGTAGGACTATCATAACCTCCGCGCGGCCGCCTTCAACTCCCATGTCCGGGAGCTGACTCAGAAGACCGCCAACTTGTCCGAGAGCCGGAGTAAGTGCTCTATCTTCTATCTCTCGTCGGGGCGCGTCAGCACATCCACTGGGTGTAGTCCTCGAGATTCGGGCTGACTGCTGAGCAGTCTGGCCGGATCTTTTCTGGCGACTTCTTTCTCATTGTTTTTTCTTCTTTGTCGTCTTTGCAGAGGCCAATGCTGACCTGCGGCAGCAAATGGGTGAAGCCCAAACCTCGCTGTGTGCCAAGGAGGCCGAGTGCAGCGCTGCGGCTCAGGAGCGTGACCGCCTGGCCAAGAAGCTGGCCGACCAGGAGGAGAGACATAAGACGGCCCTGAAGGCGGTGAAGGACAGCGAGGCCGCCTGATACGTCTCCAACGTATCTATTATTTTTGATTGTTCCATGCTATTATATTACCCCTTTTGGATGTTTATGGGCTTTATTTTACACATTTATATCATTTTTGGGACTAACCTATTAACCGGAGGCCCAGCCCATATTGCTGTTTTATTGCCTGTTTCAGTATTTCGAAGAAAAGGAATATCAAAAGGAGTCCAAACGGAATGAAACCT
The DNA here is from genome assembly GCF_018294505.1 of Triticum aestivum. Classification (NCBI taxonomy): domain Eukaryota; kingdom Viridiplantae; phylum Streptophyta; class Magnoliopsida; order Poales; family Poaceae; genus Triticum; species Triticum aestivum. Next base: position 478,271,493 of record NC_057807.1, on the reverse strand, counting down.
TCGGCAGCGTGATTTTTGGAAAGATTATGATCCAGGAGACTTGGAGTGTAAGCCAGGGGAGCATCAAGGAAGCCACCAGACAGGGGGTGCGCCCACCCCCTGGGCGTGCCCCACCCTCGCGTGGGCCCCTTGAGGCTCCCCCGACCGACTTCTTTCGCCCATATAAGCCTATGTACCCTAAAAACATCAAAACAGAAGATAGATCGGGAGTTCCGCCGCTGCAAGCCTCTGTAGCCACCAAAAACCTCTCGGGAGCCCGTTTCGGCACCCAGCCGGAGGGGGAACCCATCAACGGTGGCCATCTTCATCATCCCGGCGCTATCCGTGACGAAGAGGGAGTAGTTCACCCTCGGGGCTGAGGGTATGTACCAGTAGCTATGTGTTTGATCACTCTCTCTCTCTCTCTCTCTCTCGTGTTCTCTCTATGGCACGATCTTGATGTATCGTGAGCTTTGCTATTATAGTTGGATCTTATGATGTTTCTCCCCCCTCTACTCTCTTGTGATGAATTGAGTTTCCCTCTTGAAGTTATCTTGTCCGATTGAGTCTTTGATTGAGAACACTTGATGTATGTCTTGCCGTGTTTATCTGTGGTGACAATGGGATATCACGTGCCACTTGATGTTTGTTTTGGTGACCAACTTGCGGGTTCCACCCATGAACCTATGCATAGGGGTTGGCACACGTTTTCTTGACTCTCCGGTAGAAACTTTGGGGCACTCTTTGAAGTACTTTGTGTTGGTTGGATGAATCTGAGATTGTGTGATATATATCGTATAATCATGCCCACGGATACTTGAGGTGACAATGGAGTATCTAGGTGACATTAGGGTTTTGGTTGATTTGTGTCTTAAGGTGTTATTCTAGTACGAACTCTTGAATAGATCGATCCGAAAGAATAACTTTGAGGTGGTTTCGTACTCTACCATAATCCCTTCGTTTGTTCTCTGCTATTAGTGGCTTTGGAGTGACTCTTTGTTGCAAATTGAGGGATTGTTATATGATCTATCTATGTTATTATTGTTGAGAGAACTTGCACTAGTGAAAGTATCAACCCTATGCCTTGTTTCCTATCATTTCAATACCATTTACGCTCACTTTTATCGTTAGTTACCTTGCTGTTTTTATAATTTCAGATTACAAAAACCTATATCTACTATCCATATTGCACTTGTATCACCATCTCTTCGCCGAACTAGTGCACCTATACAATTTACCATTGTATTGGGTGTGTTGGGGACACAAGAGACTCTTTGTTATTTGGTTGCAGGGTTGTTTGAGAGAGACCATCTTCATCCTACGCCTCCTACAGATTGATAAACCTTAGGTCATCCACTTGAGGGAAATTTGCTACTGTCCTACAAACCTGTGCACTTGCAGGCCCAACAATGTCTACAAGAAGAAGGTTGTGTAGTAGACATCAAGCTCTTTTCTGGCGCCGTTGCCGGGGAGGTGAGTGCTTGAAGGTATATCTTTAGATCTTGCAATCGAATCTTCTTGTTTCTTGTTTTATCACTAGTTTAGTTTATAAAATAAAACTAAAAAATGGAATTGAGTGTGTCTCATACGCTTCATCTTTTTAATATCTTTCGTGAGTATGATGGAAAGGAAAATTGTGCTCAATTCCTAGAAGAAGAATGCATTAATTTTTTTGGTACTAGATCTTTGTATGACGAGCATGATTGCAATGTTGTTAGTATGAATTCCTTGAATATTCATAATGCTAATGATATGGAAATCCACAAGCTTGGGGAAGCTATGTTTGATGAAGATGATATTTTTTGTCCCCCAAGTTTTGATGAGAATATTTATTATGATGAAAGCATGCCTCTTATTTATGATTATTATATTGATGAAAGTGGGTTTGGAAGAGTGTCAACTTTAGGAAGTAATGATCCCACTATTTTGGAGGATGTTGAATATTATTGTGATAATTATGAAAGTGGATTTGGAGAGGTCATGACTTTATTTAGTGATGAATCCACTGTTACGGAAGAGGTTCCAATTGATTATGAGAACAGAGTTGCTATCTATGATGATTATTGTGATGACTCGTATGCTATTAGGAATAATGATAACCATGAAACTTGTCATCATGATTTTAATTTTCAATTTGATTATGCCTCACATGATAATTATTTTGTTGAGTTTGCTCCCACTATTATTCATGAGAAGAAATTTGCTTATGTGGAGAGTAGTAAAAATTCTATGCTTGTAGATCATGAAAAGAATGTTTTAGGTTCTGGTTATATTGTTGAATTCATTCATGATTCTACTGAAAACTATTATGAGAGAGGAACATATGCTTGTAGGAGTTGCAATAATCACAAGTTTCCCCTCTATCTGTTGAAAACTTTGAAGCTATGCTTGTTTTGCCTTCCTCTGCTAGTTGATTATTGTTCCCATAAGTTGTTTGCTCACAAAATCCCTATGCATAGGAAGTGGGTTAGACTTAAATGTGCTAGTAATATGCTTCATGATGCTCCCATTATGTTTCAATTCTTATCTTTTTTGTGAGCATCATTGTCATCATCATGCCTAGCTAGAAAGGCATTAAAGAAAAGCCCTTGTTGGGAGACAACCCAATATTTACCCTTACTGTTTTTGTGTGTTCACATGATTATGCTAGTGTATTAATCATGTTTTATAGCTTTTGTTTCAATAACGTGCCAAGTAAGACCTTTAGGATAGCTTACGGTGATAGTTGTGTTGATCCTGCTGAAAATCAGAAACTTTTGCACCCAGTAAATTAGTTTTTTTAATTCATAGAAACGTGCTTCTGATCTGATTCTTTTTGCTATGGATTGGTACACAAAGTTCTTAGGACTTCCTAATTTGGTAGGATTTTTAGAGTTCCATAATATACGTTTGATATAGATTACTACAGACTGTTCTGTTTTTTAACAGATTCTGTTTTGTATGTGTTGTTTGCTTATTTTGATGAATCTATGAGTAGTATCGAAGTGTATGAACCATATATAAGTTGGAGTACAGTAGATATTACACCAATATGAATTTAGAATGAGTTAATTTCAGTTCCTAAGTGGTGGTTTTATTTTCTTATACTACCGGAGCTTACGAGTTTTCTGTTGAGTTTTGTGTTGTTAAGTTTTCAAGTTTTGGGTAAAGATTCGATAGACTATGGAATAAGGAGTGTCAAGAGCCTAATCTTGGGGATTCCCAAGGCACCCCAAGGTAATATTCAAGGACAACCAAGAGCCTAAGCTTGGGGATGCCCCAGAAGGCATCCCCTCCTTCGTCTTCGTTCATCGGTAACTTTACTTGGAGCTATATTTTTATTCACCACATGATATGTGTTTTTCTTGGAGCGTCATTTTATTTTGTTATTATTTGCTTCCTGTTATTTAAAATAATGTTTTTCATCTTTAGTTTCAATAAAAATGTCAAGGATAGCCTTTACCATGCTTATTTTGCTAGTATACATGTTGTTGTTTGAAAACAGAAAGTTTACCGCTGCTGCAAACATTTCCTAGAAAAGTTAGAGAGTGATATAATGTTGAAACTTTTTTCATATTGAGATATGATAAATCTTATACAGCTTAGTATTTTTCTCATAATTTTTGGAGTTAGGGAAGTATTGATACTCTTGCATTCTTTACAAACTGTACTATTTTGGCAGATTGCTGTTATGTTTCCATTGTTTGCATATGTTTGCTTGTTTAATGATTCTATTTGTGGATAGGAGTATTAAATATGCAGAGTCATTTAGTATGCAATGTTGAATAATAATTTTAGTGATTTGTTATAGTAGAAAATGATAAGGTTTTGCATTGGTTTATACTAACCTATCTCACGAGTTCTTGTTGAGTTTGGTGTGGATGAAGCTTTTGATAAAAAAGGAACCATGATATGAGAGGAATTAAGGAGACACAAAAGTTAAAGCTTGGGGATGCCCAAGGCACCCCAAGAAAATATTTCAAGAAGTCTCAAGCATCTAACCTTGGGGATGCCCCGGTAGGCATCCCACCTTTCTTCTTCAACAATTATTGGTTAGTATCGGTTGAGCCTAAGTTTTTGCTTCTTCACATGAGTTGTGCTATCCTGGCAATGTCATTTTTTTTTTTTGCTTGCTGTTTGAATAAAATACCAAGATCTGAAATTCTTAAATGTTAGAGAGTCTTCACATAGTCTCACAATTATTCAACTACTCATTGATCTTCACGTATATCTTTCGGAGTAGTTTGTCATTTGCTCTAGTGCATCACTTATATCTTTTAGAGCACGGCGGTGGTTATATTTTGTAGAAATTGCTAGTATCTCATGCTTCACTTATTTTATTTTGAGAGTCTTTTAGAACAGCATGGTATTTTCTATGGTTACAAAGTTGGTCCTAGAATGATGAGCATCCAAGTTGGTTATAATAAAAACTATCATAGAAAGTGAATTGGATGCTATGATCAATTTGATGCTTGATAATTGTTTTGAGATATGGAGGTAGTGATATTAAAGTCATGCTAGTTGGGGTGATTATGAAAACTTCTTGTGTTGAGGTTTGTGATTCCCGTAGCATTCACGTATGGTGAACTGCTTTGTGATGAAGTTGGGGCACAATTTTATTTATTGATTGTCATCCTTATGAGTGGCGGTCGGGGACGAGCGATGGTCTTTTCCTACCAATCTACCCCCCTAGGAGCATGCACGTAGTGCTTTGTTTTTGATGACATGTAGATTTTTGCAATAAGTATATGAGTTCTTTTGACTAATGTTGAGTCCATGGATTATACGCACCCTCACCCTTCCACCATTGCTAGCCTCTCTTGTGCCGCGCAACTTTCGCGTACCATACACCCACCATATACCTTCCTCAAAACAGCCACCATACCTACCTATTATGGCATTTCCATAGCCATTCCGAGATATATTGCCATGCAACTTTCCACCATTCCGTTCATATGACACGCATTACCTTTGTCATATTTCTCTTTGCATGATCATGTAGTTGACATCGTATTTGTGGCAAGGCCACCTTCATAATCTTCACACATGTCGCTCTTTATTCATTGCATATCCCGGTACACCGCCGGAGGCATTCATATAGAGTCATATCTTGTTCTAGCTTTGAGTTGTAATTCTTGAGTTGTAAATCCATAAAAGTGTGATGATCTTCATTATTAGAGCATTGTCCCAGTGAGGAAAGGATGATGGAGACTATGATTCCCCCACAAGTCGGGATGAGACTTCAGACTTTACAAAAAGAAAAAAAAAGAAAGGTCAGAAAGAAAAAAGAAAAAAGAAAGGCCAAAGGAAAAAAAGAAAAAAAGAAAAAAAAGGGAGAAAAAGAAAAAAAGAAAATGAGAGAAAAAGAGAGAAGGGACAATGCTACTATCTCTTTTTCCACACTTGTGCTTTAAAGTAGCACCATGATCATCATGATAGAGAGTCTCCTATGTTGTCACTTTCATTTACTAGTGGGAATTTTTCATTATAGAACTTCGCTTGTATATTTCAATGATGGGCTTCCTCAAAATGCCCTAGGTCTTTGTGAGCAAGCAAGTTGGATGCACACCCACTTAGTTTCTTTTGTTGAGCTTTCATATATTTATAGCTCTAGTGCATCCGTTGCATGGCAATCCCTACTCACTCACATTGATATCTATTAATGGGCATCTCCATAGCCCGTTGATACGCCTAGTTGATGTGAGACTATCTTCTCCTTTTTGTCTTCTCCACAACGACCATTCTATTCCACATATAGTGCTATGTCCATGGCTCACGCTCATGTATTGCGTGAAAGTTGAAAAAGTTTGAGATTATTAAAGTATGAAACAATTGCTTGGCTTGTCATCGGGGTTGTGCATGATTAAATACTTTGTGTGATGAAGATAGAGCAACGGCCAGACTATATGATTTTGTAGGGATAACTTTCTTTGGCCATGTTATTTTGAGAAGACATGATTACTTTGATTAGTATGCTTGAAGTATCACTATTTCTTATGTCAATATGAACTTTTATTTTGAATCATTTGGATCTGAACATTCATGCCACAATAAAGAAAATTACACTGCGAATTATGCTAGGTAGCATTCCACATCAAAAATTCTATTTTTATCATTTAGCCACTCGAGGACGAGCAGGAATTAAGCTTGGGGATGCTTGATATGTCTCCAACGAATCTATAATTTTTGATTGTTCCATGCTATTATATTACCCCTTTTGGATGTTTATGGGCTATATTTTACAAATTTATATCATTTTTTGGACTAACCTATTAACCGGAGGCCCAGCCCATATTGTTGTTTTATTGCTTGTTTCAGTATTTTGAAGAAAAGGAATATCAAACGGAGTCCAAACGGAATGAAACCTTCGGCAGCGTGATTTTTGGAAAGATTATGATCCAGGAGACTTGGAGTGCAAGCCAGGGGAGCATCGAGGAAGCCACGAGACAGGGGGGGGCGCCCACCCCCTGGGCGCGCCCTACCCTCTCGTGGGCCCCTCAAGGCTCCCCCGACCTACTTCTTTCGCCCATATAAGCCTATGTACCCTAAAAACATCAAACCAGAAGATAGATCAGGAGTTCCGCCGCCGCAAGCCTCTGTAGCCACCAAAAACCTTTCAGGAGCCCGTTCCGGCACCCTGCCGGAGGGGGAACCCATCACCGGTGGCCATCTTCACCATCCCGGTGCTATCCATGATGAGGAGGGAGTAGTTCACCCTCGGGGCTGAGGGTATGTACCAGTAGCTATGTGTTTGATCTCTCTCTCTCTCGTGTTCTCTCTATGGCACGATCTTGATGTATCGCGAGCTTTGCTATTATAGTTGTATGATGTTTCTCCCCCCTCCACTCTCTTTTGATGAATTGAGTTTCCCTCTTGAAGTTATCTTATCGGATTGAGTCTTTGATTGAGAACACTTGATGTATGTCTTGCCGTGTTTATCTATGGTGACAATGGGATATCACGTGCCACTTGATGTATGTTTTGGTGACCAACTTGCGGGTTCCACCCATGAACCTATGCATAGGGGTTGGCACATGTTTTCTTGACTCTCCGGTAGAAACTTTGGGGCACTCTTTGAAGTACTTTGTGTTGGTTGGATGAACTTGAGATTGTGTGATGCATATCGTATAATCATGCCCACAGATACTTGAGGTGACAATGGAGTATCTAGGTGACATTAGGGTTTTGGTTGATTTGTGTCTTAAGGTGTTATTCTAGTACGAACTCTTGAATAGATCGATCCGAAAGAATAACTTTGAGGTGGTTTCTTACCCTACCATAATCTCTTCGTTTGTTCTCCCCTATTAGTGGCTTTGGAGTGACTCTTTGTTGCATATTTAGGGATTGTTATATGATCTATCTATGTTATTATTGTTGAGAGAACTTGCACTAGTGAAATTATGAACCCTATGCCTTGTTTCCTATCATTGCAATACCATTTATGCTCACTTTTATCGTTAGTTACCTTGCTGTTTTTATAATTTCAGATTACAAAAACCTATATCTACTATCCATATTGCACTTGTATCACCATCTCTTCGCCGAACTAGTGCACCTATACAATTTACCATTGTATTGGGTGTGTTGGGGACACACGAGACTCTTTGTTATTTGGTTGCAGGGTTGTTTGAGAGAGACCATCTTCATCCTACACCTCCTACGGATTGATAAACCTTAGGTCATCCACTTGAGGGAAATTTGCTACTGTCCTACAAACCTGTGCACTTGCAGGCCCAACAACGTCTACAAGAAGAAGGTTGTGTAGTAGACATCACCGCCCTCCAAGAAGAGTACGAGACCGAGGCGGCGAACTGGGCCGAGTCGAGCAGGCGCTGCATGATGGCTACAACCATATTGAAGACATAGTCGACGCTAAGCCGCCTTCCTCTTCGTCCCTTTGTTTGCCGTCTGCTCCTTGGTCCGACTTCTGACTTTGAGTTTTTTATTTTCTTTTTTGTGCAGAGTACTTCCCCGGCTACTCTGTTGCTGCCAGCCAAGTCATCGAGGCCCACCGCAACATGCAGAGGCAGGCTGGTGCTGAGATTGCACCGGACGCTCGCCGAACACTCGAGGAGCAGCTCTTGGCCATCCAAGACCGTCTCCAGCCGGCTCACCGCATGCTCCGCCGCCTTCAGACCGTTGGAGCCCAGGTGCTATCCGCCCTCTGGTCTATCGAAGTGATTCCCTGCACCCCAGTCGGACTGCCAACTGGCTGGAGGGGGCAGCTGGCCGCTTCGAGGCTTGGGAGGCTTCTGCAGCTCGGGCAGGCGCCAGGTGGGCGCTGGAGTTCGTCCGAGCGTGGTATCCCGAGCTAGACTTGACCCAGCTGGCCACGTGGCGGCAGGAGGCTAAGGAGGAGCTGGAGGCGGTGTGGACGGCTATCATCTAGCGTGCTTCGGTGATCGCCGAGTACACCGACACCAGCGCCTTTGTCCCCGAGCTGAACGACGATGGCGTTGCTCTACCGGAGGAGTGGTTTGGGCTGAACCCGGCGGATGGTGAAGATTCGGTGGAGGAGATCGACTCCAGCGACAAGGGTGAGGAGGAGGAGGAAGACAACAGTGAAGACGCCGCACTGGGTGGTGGAGCAGTCGACCAGCCTCAGCCTGACCGTGCCTCCAACAACGAGGCACGTTTGAACACGCCGCCTTCCACTGATGATGGCCAAGCCGAGACTTGCCAGGTGGCCACTCCTCCAGCCAGCACCGCCGTCTCCATAGACCTGCCCAGCTCGCCTGTTGCGCCCTTGGCCTGGGCCGCCATGTTTATCTTTGTCTTCCTGTTTGTTAGTCTTTGAACAATATTTGTTAAATTCGCGCAGTTCCACCCACTGGGGGTGTATTCAGACTAAGTTGAATGCCGGCCCGTTGAAGGCCTTTTTGTGTAAATATAATCTTGCATGTGTTTGACTTCCAACTGTGCTTGCTTTTCATCTTTTTCGGTTGTTTCCTTTTCCGCCCTCCCTTAGTCGCCGCCTTCCTAGCCGGACAGCTACTCTGCAGTCTGTCGCTGGGAAAGTACCTGGCCGTGTGGGAGGGCAAGTACTTTAGCTTTCTTAGATTGTAGCAAGGTGAGTGGGAAGCCGGCCAGCTGGCTGCTTAGCATCCCGTTGGCAGGGGAGTCAGCTTGTGTTATGTAAGCCCATTGGTCCTTAGTCGTTTTTCGTGTGGGCATCTTTTCCTGCATTTAGCTCTTGCCAGTCGAATAGTCGATTCTGCGAGCTGCGACTTCTGGCAAGAGAGGGCTTAGGTGCCAGCACACTACTTGTCTTACTTAAGGTGGTACTTAACATAATTCAAGGCGTCAAGTCCCCGGGCCGACTGGTCGAACCCGGTGCCGGACAGAAGAGCAAATGTAGTGATACATTCATAGGCATGATATTCATCATATAGATAAAAGAGGGTAGTCCCCGAGTGCTCCTTGGGGGGGCCGATGTCTTGTCTTAATACAAAATATAGTGTGGTACATACTTCATTTAACTGTAAAATCTTCGAAGGAGATTGGCGTTCCAAGGTTGTTCGGACTCCTTGCCAGAATCATCTCTCTTGCGCGCCTTGGGCTTCTTTGCTTCGATCAAGTAGTAGGAGTCATCGCCCAAGGCCTTGCTGATGACGAATGGGCCTTCCGAATGAGACGAGATCTTGTGCTGGCCGGTTGTTCACTGGATCAGCCGGAGCACAAGATCGCCCTCTTGGAAGGATCTCGGCTTGACCTTCCGGTTGTAGTAACGGTGCAAACCCTGCTGGTAGATGGCGGACCGGCTGAGTGCTAATAGTCAGCCCTCTTCCAGCAGGTCAACGCCATCGTCTCGCGCTTCCTTTGCCTCCGCTTCCGTGTACATGGTGACTCGAGGTGAGTCGAACTTGATGTCACTTGGGATGACAGCCTCGGCACCGTATACAAGGAAGAAAGGAGTGAAGTCGGTTGACTTGTTCAGGGTGGTATGCAAACTCCAGAGGACGGCCGGTAGCTCCTCGAGCCAGCAGCCGACCGAGCGCTCCAATGGCTCGACCAGTCAGGGCTTTATGCCGGACAGGATGAGGCCGTTTTCTCGCTCGACTTGGCCGTTTGACTGCGGATGGGCAATCGACGCTAAGTCCAGTCGGATGCCTTGTGTCACGCAGAAACTTGCCAATGCTCCTTTGGCAAAATCCATGCTGTTGTCGGTGATGATGATGTGTAGTATGCTATGGCACCCCAGCTCAGAGAAACCAGAACGCCCCGTATTCCAGCCCAGAGATCGAGGAGAAGTCTCTGGAATACGACACTACTTGACATAGAACAAATCAGCTCTTATTACAAGAATGAATACAAAGGTCTGATGTTACAAAGGTTCACATCAGCATGGCGACACTATGCCTGCGATACTACACTTGATCTATGCTAGAAGCGGAACAACTCGTAGCAGCGGAAATCTTCTAGCAGCGGAACAACGACGAAGGTGGTGAACTCCACTCCGCAGGGACTCTGGCTGGGACACGATCTAGCTCGCACGAACGGAAACCACGACAAGCAATCAAGCAATCACGTTATCACCTGTAATCTGGCATGACACGCCAGGTCAGTACATTGAATGTACTTGCAAGCTCACAACAACCAAAAACATCAAGGCAAGACAACAACATAGCATTAAGCAGGTTAATTAAATTAACAGCTACCATGATCCAACAGCAACTTCTAAGCATGATATGAAGCTACTACAATACTGATAAATCACCATCTCCGATCTCCATATCCATTTCTCTCTTGGCTAACCGGCCAAGCAATATACCATCTCGATCACCTCGTGATCAAAACCAAACTGTAATCGTGATCCTTACGGCGATCACAACCCGACCAATAAATTGCCCGTGATCCTTACAGCGATCACAACCCGAACAATACCTGGCTCGTGATCCTTACGGTGTTCACAACCCGACCAATAAATGGCCAATCTGTACAGCTCCAAATATCCAAATATCCATCACCTATAAGTCATTCCGTCATGTGAGTGTTGATCGAATAGTGTACCCTAGTACAAACCCATGCCAATGACCGAGGACGCGGCTATCGATAGATTAAACACACACTCTGCAGAGGTAGCGCACTGTACCCAGTGAGGGAGTCCTGGATTAGGGGGTATCTGGACAGCCAGACTATATACTTCGTCCGGACTATTCGAGCGTGAAGATACAAGACTCAAGACTTCGTCCCGTGTCCAGAGGGGACTCTCCTTTGCTTGGAAGACAAGCTTGGTGATCAGGATATTATATTTCCTTCCTTGTAACTGACTCCATGTAAACCCTAGCCCTCTTCGGTGTCTATATAAACCGGAGAGGTTGGTCCTTAGAAGGCCGATCACGATCACAATCATAATCATCATAGGCTAGCTTCTAGCGTTTAGTGTCTACGATCTTGTTGTAGATCTACTCTTGTACTACTCATATCATCAATATTAATCAAGCAGGAAGTAGGGCTTTACCTCCATCGAGAGGGCCCAAACCTGGGTAAACATTGTATCCCTTGCTTCCTGTTACCATCAGCCTAAGACGCACAGATCGGGACCCCCTACCCGAGATCCGCCGGTTTTAACACCGACATTGGTGCTCTCATTGAGAGTTCCTCTGTGTTGTCGCTGCAAGGCCTGATGGCTCCTTCAATCATCAACAACAACGCGGTCCAGGGTGAGACTTTTCTCCCCGGACAGATCTTCGTGTTCGGCGGCTTCACACTGCGGGCCAATTCGCTTGGCCACCTAGAGCAGATCGACAGCTACGCCCCTGGCCACCAGGTCAAGTTCGGAAACCTGAACTACACGGCCGATATCCGTGGAGACTTGATCTTCGACAGGGTCGGGGCTGCCCCAGGAGCGCCGGAAAATCACGACGAGCACGGCTTAGACCTGCTGTCGGACAATGCTCGGGATATCACCCATGCAGTAGCCCTGGACCTAAATCCGGAGCAGATTGCGTCGCCCAAGGACGGGTGGATGGACCCCGCCCGCAGGCCGCAGACTCATCGGCGGTAGAGCCGAACACAGGCCTCACCTTTAAGGAAGCCTGTGACACGGGACCCCCGGATTCGTATCCGGCTGTAGGTTCCAGTCCGCGCGCTCCCGAGCCCACCGAACCTGGCTGGGGTCCGGTAATGGAGTTCACCCCTTGGCGACGTGCTAAACTTGTTAAAGTCTCTCTCTTTGTCAGGAGACTCACGGCCGGACTATGTCCGGCTCGAGTGGGAAGTAGGAGACGATGGAATTCGTTGCCCACCCACCACCCACTTCATTGCCACTATCGATAACTTAACCAACGTGCTTGACTATGACTCCGAAGACATTGCCGGTATGGACGACGACGCAGGAGAAGAACCCAACAGCGACGAGGCAATGGAGGATAACCCCTCAGGGAATAAAGCTAAGCATGGGCGTCTGCTACGTCTTGAGCTTGTGTCGGTTTTCCTCGAAGAGGAGAGGGTGATGCAGCAGAGTAGCGTAAGTATTTCGCTCAGTTTTTGAGAACCAAGGTATCAATCCAGTAGGAGGCTCCTCAAAAGTCCCACGCACCTACACAAACAAACTGAGAACTCGCAACCATTGCAATAAAGGGGTTGTCAGTCCCTTCACGGCCACTTGCGAAAGTGGGATCTAATAAAGATAGTAAGATAAGATAAATATATTTTTGGTATTTTATATTATAGATGCAAAAAGTAAAGATGCAAATAAAAGTAGATTGGAAGCAAATATGATAAGAGATAGACTCGGGGGCCATAGGTTTCACTAGTGGCTTCTCTCAAGATAGCATAAGTATTACGGTGGGTGAACAAATTACTGTCGAGCAATTGATAGAAAAGCGAATAGTTATGAGATTATCTAGGCATGATCATGTATATAGGCATCACGCCCGCAACAAGTAGACCGACTCCTGTCTGCATCTACTACTATTACTCCACACATCGACCGTTGTCCAGCATGCATCTAGAGTATTAAGTTCATAAGAACAGAGTAACGCATTAAGCAAGATGACATGATGTAGAGGGATAAACTCAAGCAATATGATATAAACCCCATCTTGTTATCCTCGATGGCAACAATACAGTACGTGCCTTGCAACCCTTTCTCTCACTGGGTAAGGACACCGCAAGATTGAACCCAAAGCTAAGCACTTCTCCCAAGGCAAGAAAGATCAATCTAGTAGGCCAAACCAAACTGATAATTCGAAGAGACTTGCAAAGATAACTCAATCATGCATAAAAAGAATTCAGAGAAGATTCAAATATTATTCATAGATAAACTTGATCATAAACCCACAATTCATCGGATCTCGACAAACACACCGCAAAAAGAGTTTACATCGAATAGATCTCCACAAGAGAGGGGGAGAACATTGTATTGAGATCCAAAAAGAGAGAAGAAGCCATCTAGCTAATAACTATGGACCCATAGGTCTGTGGTAAACTACTCACAACTCATCGGAGGGGCAAGGATGTTGATGTAGAAGCCCTCCATGGTCGATTCCCCCTCCGGCAAAGTGTCGGCGAAGGCTCCAAGATGAGATCTCGCGGATACAGAAGGTTATGGTGGTGGAAATTGTGTTTTGCTTGCTCCCTAGATGTTTTCGAGGTATGTAGGATTATATAGGAGGAAGAAGTACGTCGGTGGACGCCCGAGGGGCCCACGGGATAGGGGGCGCGCCCTATAGGGGGGAGCGCCCTCCTATCTCGTGGGAGCCTCGGCTGCTTCTTGACTTGCACTCCACGTCCTCTGGATCACGTTCGTTCCAAAAATCACGCTCCTGAAGGTTTCATTCCGTTTGGACTCCATTTGATATTCCTTTTCTTCGAAATACTGAAATAGGCAAAAAAACAGCAATATGGGCTGGGCCTCCGGTTAGTAGGTTAGTCCCAAAAATGATATAAATGTGTGAAGTAAAGCCCATAAACATCCAAAAGGGGTAATATAATAGCATGTAACAATCAAAAAATTATAGATACGTTGGAGACATATCAGCGTCGTCAACGCCGCTCCAAGCCACGCCACAACAATACCTGCACAGGAGATGAAACCAAACCGGATGGTGCCAAAAGAGAATACAACCCCGAGCAGCCTGCCTTCAAGCAGGCCGGACTGGCCACGGTCGGATACTTGAAAAGGAATAACTATATGCCCCCACTGAAGACGAGGTAAGCCTCGGCAATGACAAATTCGCTGTGCCTGAGGATCCAGTGGAGCAAGTTCGCTTCAAGCGACGGCTCATTGCAACGGCAAGGAGCCTGCAAAGGAAGCAACAGCAGCTTAAAGCTGACCAAGATTTGCTCGTGGACAGGTGGACCAAGGTCCTAGCCACCGAAGAATACGGACTCGACCGCCCCGACAAAGGGCACACACGGCATAATTTGCAACCTCAACCTAAGCAGGAGAACCCAAGGCACACACCCCGACGTCAACACACCACAACGGTCCAAGACAATACGAAGGATACACGAGGTGGCATCCTCAAGCCTTGGCGCAATCATCATAAATGTGAAGTCAGGGAAGTTGGTGCCTTATTCAGCAGTCCCCAGTCCGGTTAGCGGAAAAATAACAGCTCAAGCCCACACGGCGCAGGCAGCACACTTGATCAACCATGTGAAATTCATGGTACCCCCAGAAGGACGGCCAAGCATACCAATAGAGAATGTAGGATCTTCCAAACAAAACGGCCGATCTCACGCCGAAAACAATAAAGGGAGGTCTCGCACAACAAAGGACCAGTCCAATACGGTGAGGAAGATCCCCTCACAGTACAAAAATGTGGCTAATCGTCTCTAATCACATCGACCGCCCGGACAACACTAGCCATAGCAATTTTATTGCACTCACTATCTACCCAGTAGCTTGGGGGCTCCGTTTTACACGAGCCCCCACAGGCACAAAATTATCAATAACATCTCCTCTAAGATGCAAGGTGCAAGGGTCAAGTTTTAATTGACCCACCATACTAATGGTTGTCTTCGGACCACCAAACAAATACCACACCGAAGAATAAGTCTTCGGCATTATCCCCTTATATAGTAATTACCATATACTACTGGGATGAACCACGTTGGCTAGATTCAACAAGGTACAACATCAGGCCAATCCCGCGTGACATAGTCACAGCTATGGGCAAGGTCGAACCCCACCACTAGAGTTGAAATCATACTGCCGCTGAAATAGCGAGTCGTGCCTGTTTATAAAATTCTAATTCGGCAGCCGAACACCCGGACACCAATTGAGGAATCCAAATTACTTTATGGCATGGTTCAGCCAGGCTCCGCTCAGGAACCCGCGGTTCAATCGCAACGGTATATGCAGCTGCCTTTAAAGCATTTGTCTTTACAGACTAACTTTGGCACAGAACAGGACTGGCGATGCGGAATCAGCTCGGACGCACAAGGCAGGCAGTCCGGATGTACCTCAGATCCACACACAGCCTCCTCCAATCCGGCCACGATAGGTTCCGCCCAAAATAGTCCTCTTCATAAGCATAAACCGCACTTGTATGCATAGACATGTCATTTTACTACAATGCATAGACTTAAATAACACTTACCGGCCATCATTTTTCATTGACGCCTCTTCTTCACAAACGGCACCCACGCCTTGTGTTATGCCCGATTATGCCAGGGGCTTCATAGTACGGCAATAAAGTCCGACCACCTTTTTGGTCGCTCGGCACCCCGAACTTATAGCACTATATGCATCAGCTCCGAATCATGTCTTGGGTCATTAGTTGGGTTTGCCCGGCTCCCATGTTTTGGTACCTTACATTCCGCCCCATCGTCTAAGGTAGCGCTGGGAGAAATACTGCGATTGTGTCCCGGTTCTTCCGGATGAGCACCTCAGTAGAGGAAGCCGAAAACTGACTATCATGATACAGCGAGAGCTGGTCAGCTGTTCGAGAGGTTCTAAAATCTTTAATGATTTATTTCGCATAATGCCATTATAAATGTAGAGTGCGACGGATCGGTCTTCCGATCGGGCGCTGATAGAGCCCCTAGTTCAGCCTTCCGAACACTAGGGGCTGCACCCACCATACTCGAATTCCTATGGCTAAGTGAGAGTGATAAAGCCCTATAGTCTGATTGCCTGGTTCTTGGTGAAGAACACCTCCTTAAAAGGACCCAACCATGGGATAAAGAGTGTTCAGGTATGTCGCGAACACCCCCGTACTTTTTTACGTGGGGGCAGAAGCCGACGACTGGCCAACCCTTAGGATTTACATACAATAAACAGCCGCACAGGAAGAACAAACATTCAAACAAAACAGGCAATAAATAATAAAAGTGCTGTTATCCCACATTACAAAGAACGACACGACTGCCTTCAGGGAAATATAATGTCTTTGGAACACTTATCCGCCACAAGGCGGGCTCCTTTTAGTACACCTTCATAGTACAAATCGGGCTTCGGTGCTCCGTACCCTCCGGCGGCCCCTCAGTCACCAGCTTCTCCACATCAAGCTTCCCCCAATGCACCTTTGCACGGGCAAACGCCATGCGCGCACCCTCTATATAGACTGATCACTTAATGACATCAAGTCGAGGGCAGGCGCCAACAATCCGCTTCACAAGTCCAAAGTAACTGCTTGGAATTGGCTCCATGGGCCACAGCCAGACAACCAAGTCCTTCATGGCTAGTTCGGCCGCCTGGTGCAGTTCGACCAGCTGCTTCAACTGATCGATAAAGGGCACTGGATAATTCGGCGCTAAATACTGCGACCAGAAATCCCTCTCCGCAGACTTCTTCTCCTCGGTCTGGTAGAATTGGGTGGCATCTGATATGCTACGAGGTAGATCCACAAACACCCCTGGAAAAACAAGAATTCAGCTTGTCGCTTAGAGCCACATTACTATAAAAAAGTGTCCCTGAATACAAAAGGCCTTACCAGCTGCAACCTTTCGTGCCTCCTGAATATCCTTCAGAGCACCGCGGGCTTCTGCCCGAGCATCCTCTGTGGTTTGGAGAGCTTGAGCGAGTTCAGATTCTTTCCCTGCTAAACTCTGCTGCAAGGCATCACTTTTCTTCACAGCCTCCTAGAGCTCTCGCTCAGCTTCGATGACCCTAGCCTCGTGTTTCTCACGAAGCGCCTGTTCGGCGGCAGCCTTCTCATTGGCATAAGCCACAGCCTTCTTCAGTGCCTCAAATTCGGCACTCACTCCTAGAGCATACAATACAAATACGTTTCATCAGGAACAATTACTCTTTCGTGCCGAATTCAAGACAATTTTTCAACATACCTTGCTTGTCCTCCAATTGCTTATTCACATGGCCAAGTTCCTCCTCGGCCCGTTCCAGGCTCTGCTTCAGTCCGGACACCTCCACATTATGAGCGGCAGTCTTCTCTGCAGACGCCTGTTTTTAAACAAAGGGATATACGTCATTAACAAGGGCTCCTGCAAAAGAGCATGATTTGATCCCCTGTCCGGCTTTTTCTCTCTCTTTCGCCGGACAGTGCATCAGGGGCTACTACTCATATTATGACAATTCCTCAAAGGTTTCTTAGAAAACATACCTCAAGGGCCTTTATAAGGCCAAGGCAGGACTCATTCAGCCCGCTCTCGGTGGACTGAATCTTTTCAATCACCGCACCCATGAGGGTTCGATGTTCAACGACGATAGACGCGCTCCTTAACACTGTCGATAGGCTGCCCGGCAGCTCCTCTTGGACAAAGGTTGCTGGCGGAGTAGGCAAGCCTCCCCCGTCAAAGCTAGCTGCTCGCCCGATCCTAGAGCCTTAAAAGTCTCCAGGACCGTGTACGGCTGTGGTCCGAACCCGAGATCGCCCCCGCCGTCGACACGCTTGGGGGCCATCGCTCCTATGTGTCCGGCTCCAGAGATATGCCCCCCCGGTCTGGGTCCCGTTGAGATGACACCTCGTGTCGCGCCTGGACTTTGGGGAAGGGGCCTTTGGAGGTGTCTCGCTCGCCAAGGCGTCTGAGCTCAGCGAATCCTCCGATGAGGACTGTCCGACGCGAGACCTCGCCGGGCTGTACGAAATATGGTGATAGTTAAAACTACTATACCCAAACAACCCCAGACGCATATGCATGTTCGGATTTCGTATACTTAGTACATTTCCAGGGGCTGGGCCCTGGGATCCCACTCCGGGCTGCTAACGGCAGCCGTGGTGGATACCTCTGGGAGGGAGCCTTTCCCCCTCTTGGGCGATTCGGCCTCCAGGGATGAGGAGGCCGTCCTTTTCTTCCCACCTCCTGCGGGAGGCTCGTCCTCCTCCCCTTCCTCCTCTTCGTCTTCGGAAGAAGGATGGTCGCTGGAGTCTTCGGATTTTGCAGCCGAAGCATCGCGACGATGGAGGCCACTCCGGGTCTTTTTGACCTTCTTGGAGGCCTCTTTCTTTGGTGCCTCGTAAGGCGCTGGGACTAGCATCTTCATTAGAAGGGGTCCGGCCGGTTCCTCCGGCAGCGGGGTCGGACAATGTATCTGCTCCACCTTTTTATCCATCCCTGGGGTTGTGATAAAGCATGATAAAAATGTCTCCCACAGGACGTGCCAACTGAAGCATGGATGGACAGAGCATAGCAATAATTTACAGGGCTTGCAGAATGGGATAATTGATACCCACGGTCCTCGGAGGAGCCCGACCATGATTTGCCGGACTTCAAGAGCACCTTCTAGATATCCTTGTGGGAGGAATCATAGAGCTCCCAAAGAGTCTGCTGCTCGGTTGGGTCGTACTCCCACAAATTACAGGCTCGACGTTGGCAAGGGAGAACCAGGCGAACTAACATCACCTGGACTACGTCGACGAGTTTGACGTCCTTGTCGACCACACTCTGGACGCGCGTCTGGAGCAGTGACAGCTCATCGGACGAGGACCAGTTCAGGCCCTTCTTGGGCCAGGACGTGAGCCGCAGTGGGGCTCCGGATCTGAACTCGGGAGCCGCAGCCCACTTTTTGCCGCGCGGTTCGGTGATATAGAACCATTGCTGCAGCCACTCCTTGACGGAGTCGTTGAAGGCACCCGTCGGCCAAAGACCTTGGGCATCTTGCTCACCATGGCACCGCCGCACTCGGCGCATGCTCATGACTCACTACCTTGGGCTTCACATTGAAAATCTTCAGCCACAGGCCGAAGTGAGGCGAAATCCGGAGAAAAGCCTTACACACGACGATGAACGTCAAGATGTTAAGGAAGGAATTGGGGGAAAGATCATGAAAATCAATCCCGTAATAATACATGACTCCGCGAACAAATGGGTGAAGGGGAAACCCGAGCCCGCGGACAAAATGAGGAAGAAACATGACTCTCTCGTGGGGCTCCAGAGTAGGGACGATCTGTCCCACCGGTGGGAGACGGTGGCCAATCTTCTTGGCCAGGTACCCGGCCTCTCAGAGCCTCTTGATATCCTTCTCCTGGACGGTAGAGGCCATCCATTTGCCTCCTGCTCCAGATCCGGACATATTTGGAAAACCTCTCTTCGATGAAGAAGAAGAGTGCTTGGGCGCTAGGGCTCGAACAGAGGGGAATGGGCTAGCGGAAGGAGAATGTGTGGGTAAAGAGGAAGAGACCTTATCTCTTTATAGAGACGGTAAAAGCTTTTTGTGCCTCCCCACTTGCCTGGTGGAACCTACTCGTTCTCCACTCACCGCAATTAGCGGTGCGGTTGGATTACCCATACCCGTATTGATGAGAATCCCGCAATAGGGGGACATGATCTCTGCTACGGCAAAACATGCTGAGGAAACTGCCTTGCGATATGCACTGAGGCTGGTTGTGGGAAAACGGTTCGAATAATGACCCGACCATGGCGACATGTCATGTTGTCTAAAAAATTGACAGCAGATCAGATTTATGTTATGCCCCCTACGGTGGCATGTGAAGATCATTTTGTAGATCCGGACACGGTTCAAGTGTTCGATAATTACTTTGGAGTATTCAGAGATGGAACCCGCCTTGCAATGCCGAAGACAAGACTGCGCGCCGGACTCATCGTCATTGAAGCCTGGTTCAGGGGCTACTGAGGGAGTCCTGGATTAGGGGGTATCCGGACAGCCGGACTATACTTCGTCCGGACTATTCGAGCGTGAAGATACAAGACTCAAGACTTCGTCCCGTGTCCGGAGGGGACTCTCCTTTGCGTGGAAGACAAGCTTGGCGATCCGGATATTATATTTCCTTCCTTGTAACCGACTCCGTGGAAACCCTAGTCCTCTCCGGTGTCTATATAAACCAGAGAGGTTGGTCCTTAGAAGGCCGATCACGATCACAATCATAATCATCATAGGCTAGCTTCTAGGGTTTAGCCTCTACGATCTCGTGGTAGATCTACTCTTGTACTACTCATATCATCAATATTAATCAAGCAGGAAGTAGGGTTTTACCTCCATCGAGAGGGCCCGAACCTGGGTAAACATTGTGTCCCTTGCTTCCTATTACCATCAGCCTAAGACGCACAGATCGGGACCCCCTACCCGAGATTCGCCAGTTTTGACACCGACACCCACACCAAGAACCCATGGCCTCACACTCACATTCGGGTGGACCAACGGCGTTTCGACAAAACCGATCTACTGCCATGACACTCTCACGGCCACTCCAACTCACTCCCCTCTGGGCTAAGTCATCGGTGGCCCCGTGTCTACCTCCAGACACCTCAACGACCACCGTCGTGGCCCAAAACGATAAACCAACTATGGGCACACAAGGCTTATGCCGTCCTACCTGATCAGGGTAGCGCCCGCGCATAACCTTCCCTCGTTAGAGGCACTGGTGAGAGGCACGAAGATAGACCGCATTAGGACCGTCCCATAAGGACAAATGTGGTTACACTGGAAAAGTTCGATTCGGCAGCACCTGACCAACTTACTGACGGAATTTATCCCCAAAAATATAACCATGATAACTGATACTCCGATGTCAACCATCAAACTATAATACAAGTCATAGTACTATCCAGCAATAATCCAAGCATAATATCATCATCTCAGAATTCTCCGAGGATAGCATAACACTACTATCATGATGAATCTGAAACAACAATCCTACTACTCCAATAACAAGAATACAGCCATCCAGCTAAGATCCACATTTAACCATCATCTCTGAAAATAATACTCCAAGCAACAGAACATCAACTAGCATCATGAAAATAATCATACTAACCACTAATAATCCAAGGGTAGCATGATATCCAAAGTAATCTTCCAAACATAATCACAGATATCATCATGGAAATAATCATAATACCAGCCATTAATGCTCCAATGGCAACATGATACTCATCAACTACAAACATAACACCTAGTAATCCAAACAATAGCATGGCAACAACAAGATCAAAACAATACTCCGAGAAAATGCCATGCACAGAGTCATGTAGCTAAAGCAATATTTTAAACAATTTCAAAATAAAATAAAGCATGTCCCTGCATTGCAATCATGCAAATGGAGGGTGTGGCTTGCCTGGGGTGGAAGAAATCACCGGGAGAAAGTGCGAGATGCTCGCGGAACGAATTGCCGGAAATCATTCTCTCTTGGAGGGGGCCGATTAAGGGCAGGGGAAAAATGGTCATTTTCAGTATGCCAAAACATAATGATAGTGACACCAACAGAAAGGGATCGACGAAACGAAGAAGTGAGCGTTGGTTTCACCTCATTTGGAGTTATGGTTAAAAAGATATGGATGTTTTTCTGCCAGGGAACCATCTGTAATGAAAATCTTTTCAACCAGGGGCCTGAACAGAAAAACGGAAAACATAATCAGGGAAATACGTCTTCACCTTATCCGTTAGAACAGTGGCGGGGCTGACGCATGCGGGTCCCACGGGTGGGGCCCGTCACTTATCCACTGGCGCTGACACGCGGGGCCCGCGGGAAGAAGAGGGCCCGCCTGGCCTCTGTCTTGTTCTTCCTCGTCCTGCTCCCGCACGGGACAGAGGAGGCAGGGGAGCGCGTGTCACCGGCGACGGGCCGGCCGGCTCCGGTCGTCACTAGCAAGGACGAAGCCACCGGTGGGCTCGGGAGGAGGCGCTGCGTCCACCCTGCAGCGAAGAGAGCGCCGGGGATGACTAGGGCAGCCGCGGCTTGGGGCAACAGAGGACGGGGTGGCAGTGGCTGATCTTGGGGGATGACAGCCACAACTACTCCGGCGACTAGATAAGGGGCTGGGGTGGATCACTGGCGGATGGGGAATCTAGTGGTGGTGGACGAACGGAGGGGGAGGCTCGGTGTCGGGCTAATTTAGTCGAGCCGAGGCGGTGGCCATGGTGGCATAGGGAGGCGAGGAGAGCAGCTCCAGCTCAGGGATGAAGTGGGGCGGGGTCTTGCAAGTGAGGCAAGGCTCGAGGTGAGCTCGGAGGTCTTGGGGGAGGGCTATATATAGGCGGGGCGAGGGGCACGGCCTCGGGTGCCGCCGGGCACGTCCGGCCAATGCTCTGGCGAGGCCAGCGAGCACGGGAGGGCACGGGGAAGGCGACGAGGGAGAGAGCGGACGAGTCGCAGAGATCACGGAGTCGAGGGGAGCAGAGGAAGAGGCCGAGCACCATTAAAGCTCGGTCGACCACAGTGCTCCCGTGGGGGAGCGCCGACAAGGAGGCTTCGGGAGGGGGAGAGGGGTCTAGGGGGACGGCGACGACGCGGGCCAGCTAGTAGACACGCTCACGAGTGCGAAGACGATGAGAGGAGGAGGGGGTCCAGCACAAACAATGCCCTGGACATGCCACATCGCACAGAGCACGCGCACAGGCATGCCAGCTGCGCGGTCACCACACGACATGGCACATTCAAAGCTCTACAGCACCCAAAATGTTGTCTAGCTGATAGTCCTTCCTGGGTAGGTTTGAACTGTGGTGGTAACTTTGTGAAAAAGGCTCTGGTTAAATAGTTAGCCACCTCTGAAGTTTACTGCAGTAAACTTGGGTGAGAACTGGTGGTCAACAAGAAAGGGTTTGGAGCCAAAGAGTTTGTCTGCTAGGTTGAGGTAAAGAAGGACTTTCATCCTCGTAAGTTTGAGGAGATTTGGATCGAGATTTAAATAAACTGGTCCAGAAACAAAAACAGGAAGAAGCACCCACATGGAGTATCCACTTGAGCTCAAATTGGGCAAGGCTTGATCATTGGGTCATATGGAGATGGTGTAAAAAGCTCATGCTAAATGGACAAGCCAAAATGGCACTTGCTTCACAAACATCTCTACTAACTAGAAACTTGGAAAAATTTTGGTGATCAAATGGCTCAATGAAATGATGCCAAACTGGGTGGAGAGATGTTTTATGGGTAGAAGAATGATCTGGTAATTTATCAGGATTTTTGAAGCAATATAAAATACACTTGCTTCACAACCTGAAAATAAGGCCAGAATCAAAGATTTGCTCATGTGCTCACATAGATGGTTGGATAGGGCTGCAAATGGGTGGAGGTGGTTAAAATGATCACATTAAGGAGTGTGCCAAATTTCAACTTATTTGGATACACCTAGCTAGTACTTCCTTCACAAAGCCTTCTGTTTGACAGAAACTTTGAAAATTCACTAAGGAATATAGGCTATGCCAATAAATTTGAACTTGTGCATGGGGCAATTATTTGGACATATAATCATGCCCAAAAAGGTTGGGAGGCATTAGTAAAAATATAAAGTACACTTCCTTCACAAAGTGCCATTTAGGGCAGAATAGAAAAGGGAATATTGGGGAATTATTTTTGAACTGGCCAAGGTAATGTTTGGGCATATTTGAGCTATATATCACCCAAAGGAATTTTGAGAATTATTTGGGGATTTTTGGATGGACAGAAATATAGGTTGCTTCACAACCTAGGGCAGATAGGGTTATTCCTTTAATTAAAAAGTAATTTTCCCTAGAAAATAGAGTTTAGGGTTTGGTCAAGGAGTGAAGTGACAAGATCTTGGCAAGGTTTAGAGAATTATGAGCCACTTGGGAGGGGTATTGAGGATGATTTCCCAGGTGACAAGGCCACAGAACCACTCCAAAAGAAAAACAGAGCAAAAGCCAAATAAATCAAAAGAAAAAGAAAAGGGTCAAAATCCAGGCTGTTACAAACCTTCCCCCCTTAAAGAAATCTCATCCCCGAGATTTGGTTGCTCAGGGAACAAGTATGACTTGAGGACACCGTCTCCAACTTGGGTATCCTTTTTCCTTTATTTATTGTTCCCCCAAGAATTTCAGATGATCAACTTACCTTGATCTGGGGTGGTTTGCTTCACCTTTCCCAAATTGTGACAGGTCTTTGCTCATATACCAAATCTTTTTGTTGACGTGAATTTTCTCATATTTGCGGTAGTATCCAATGGATCTGAGCATAAGTTTTCTTTTGATCATGAAAATCTTTTTGCTTCTATCATGTGGTTGCTTCAAATAAATGCAGGCCTTCTGGTTTCAATAAATGCTGAGAATTATCATGGCCATCTCCTGATGGAATCTGACTGCTCACAGGTGGCATTAATTTATCTTGATTTATTTCTTTGGATCGAACATGAGATATGTACCAAATATTTGACTGCCTTCTGTCGTGAGCGATATGACGGTGTGTGGAGTTATAGCTGTGCCATACTTCAAACATTTACATCTTGAGACTGGCCCGATAGGGGGCTGATGGACAAATGCTTTTCCTGACAGAATGACCGTGTACTTGATTCCGTCAGTGAGTATACCGGATCTAAGCTGATTGTTCGGCTTTTGATTTTTCTCATGTGGTTGATATACCCATGTGTGGTAATAGGCTGTGATATGTTCTCATGCTGTTGCTGAAGTCAGACTACTGAGGTTGCAACGGAATCTTGGATCTAACAGAATAGACTTCGATATTCCACACTAACCATGTTAAGCGGGTCAGCGGGATATGAAAATCCTTGAAAGATGAAGTAAGCCTCGGAGAGTATGCCTTTGTGGATCCATATGAAATTTTGGCCTCCAACTGAGTTGAGTATTCGAACCCTGATGGTCATGCAAAAATCACCATGCTTTGCTGTCAGTCTCATCCTTTTTACGGTCACGATTTTCTTGGTTAGGATACCTTACTGAACTAACTCGGCCACACATGTACTTGATACTTCGTATGACCATGGATGCGATTAGTGCAATATTTTTGACATTAGTCCTTCTGCTTGTTTTTCTGACCGGGGTTCGCATACATATGACATATACCCGGGGTTTGTAGCTGTACAAAGCTCAATGCTGGGGCCAATCATACAATAAGGTGACAAGGTTTTATAATATCACCTTTGTCAGTTGCGGGAATAATGATCTTGATGACCATTGTTAAGACTGTGCATTCTATGATGTCATCTCCCAATATTATCGCTTCTTGCATCACATGAGATGTATCCCCGCTCATTTTCCTTTGCCTTACTCGTGAGGTTGTGGGGTCCTTACTTTTCTTAGAGGTATCTACTGGATCTTTGCCGCATCTCATATGAGTTATTGATATGACTGGGGATGCATGCTCACCATATATAAGAAGGATATGCCACCGAACACTCGATCTTTGCGGTAGGCATATGTTTTGACTGAATTTTACCTCTGACAAAATTATTGCAAATCTGGTCCTTGAGCAGTACTGCCATACATCGGCAACTCATCATATAATCTCTGAGGTGGGTACAATATTTTGGTACTGACGCGGACTGGGTAGCTTACGAGGGAAGCCATCCGAGTGGCTTGCTAAGGAAGACTTGTTAACTTCTGCTCAAAGCTTTTGGTTGGGTACCATGCAGAAGAAGGCTCTATAGCCTACACACGAAGCTTGCTCTGATTATTGTGCTGGAGAAGCCTGAGTTCCGTACTTGAGAAGCTTCTCCTCAGATTTGCTTGTTGAGAAAATTTCATTTCCGTCTGTCAGAAGCTTTTACCCAGGTATCTTGCTGGGAAAGACCGGGTATCATGGGCTGGAAATTGTTCACATATATAACATGCGGAGGAAAATGGAGGAGCCTTGCATCATAAATTTCTTCCAATAGCGTGTGGAAGAAGACTGAGCTTCTTATATCCAAAACTTCATACTGGTATGCATACTAAAATCCATACACACGCCCTTAATATTCTGAGGCTGATTATTTGCATGAGAAAAATAGTTTGACCGTCTTCCTTGAGCATATCATATTCTGACTTTATTTCGGATAATAACATATTTCAAGTATCATGCATTGCTGAGCCAAAACTTTGTATATGATCCATACCTCTGTCTGAAAATATATCGTTGGTCTTGTACCTGACTTGTCTTTCTGCTGGCTGGATCATAACTGCTGTGAGGATTTTGCACTGACGGGGACTCGATGCTGATAATCAATCCAACACACCATTGGTATTCTGAATAGATATTAATGCCATAATGCAGTTGACTGGGTAGACCAGAATATTTAGCTGAGCTTCTTCCAAATATTTTAAATCCTTATTGCTTCTTCAAGTCTGTTGTCGGTGGATGAGCAATTATTTATAGGGGAAAAAATAATGTAACACCGGGCCCGAAAAGAAAGAAGCAAAAGAAAACGCAACTAAACAAAAGCACACAACAACAAACAATTCACACACAATCAATGTCACATATTACTGCTAGTCACACAATATGCACGCCTTCTTAAGCACACAAATTTCACGGGATCTCCGATTCTACGATCTAGCATGCTGTGACGATGTGCACGAGTACGAATAAATGTGTGGAATAGTTTGTGTAAACAGCGCTACACCAAGTGCTAACTTAGCCAGGTGGCATCCTGAACTAGCTCGGGGGCGAGGACGTACTTGGTAACCATGTAGTGGGACACGAAGGTCGCAACCACACTATTATCAAGCGGACGGAAAAAGATCCGTACTTGTCCAAAAAATAGGATAGCAGGGAAAACTAAGGCTGCTGACATTGCCATTTCTTGATAACTAAGATCATTAAGGGTTGCCAACACGACAGAGGAATAGGACGATCCGGGATAGAAGCATGCCTATCACCGAAACGATAGAAGAGACTGAAAGAAGGACATCGGCGCGATACCTGAGCACCATTTTTGCAAATAGTGTCGGGATCACTTGGCATCACTCTGCTGGGACAGAAATGACCCCAAACACACAAGGAAAAATGAACTGGGGAAATGCAATGGTTGAGATGTAGTGGATCCAAACCGATGCCAGCTACACTCACCAGATAAACCGTTATCACAAATACTAAGGTTATAAGCATGCTATGCAACACTCAAATGCAGCAACCAAATGCAATCATCAAGCAAGACTCTATACTACCGATTTCTACTGGTTTCTACCGCTCGCGCTGACTAGGGCGTCCTACAGCCAGACCTGCTCTGATACCAAGCCTGTGGCACCCCGGCTCAGAGAAACCTGAACACCCCGTATTCCTGCCCAGAGATCGAGGAGAAGTCTCTGGAAAACGGCATTGCTTGACATAGAACAAATCAACTCTTATTACAATAATGAATACAAAGCTCTGATGTTACAAAGGTTCACATCAGCACAGCGACACTACGCCTGTGATACTACACTTGCTCTATGCTAGCAGCGGAACAACTCGTAGCAGCAGAAATCTTCTAGCAGCGGAACAACGATGAAGGTGGTGAACTCCACTCCACAGGGACTCTGGCTGGGACACGATCTAGCTCGCACGAACGGAAACCATGACAAGCAATCAAGCAATCATGGCATCACCTGCAATCTGGCATGACATGCCAGGTCAGTACATTGAATGTACTTGCAAGCTCACAACAACCAAAAACATCAAGGCAAGACAACAACATAGCATTAAGCAGGTTAATTAAATTAACAGCTACCATGATCCAACAGCAAATCCTAAGCATGATATGAAGCTACTACAATATTGATAAATCACCATCTCGGATCTCCATATCCATATCTCTCTTGGCTAACCGGCCAAGCAATATACCATCTCGATCACCTCGTGATCAAAACCAAACTGTAATCGTGATCCTTATGGCGATCACAACCCGACCAATAAATGGCCGTGATCCTTACGGCGATCACAACCCAACCAATATCTGGCCCGTGATCCTTACGATGATCACAACCCAACCAATAAATGGCCAATCTCTACTGCTCCAAATATCCACATATCCATCACCTATAAGTCATTTCGTCATATGAGTGTTGATCGAACGGTGTACCCTAGTATGAACCCATGCCCATGATCGAGGACGCGGCTATCTATAGATTGAACACACACTCTGCAAAGGTAGCGCACTGTACCCACACCACAGAACCCATGGCCTCACACTTCCATTCCGGTGGACCAACAGCGTTCCGACAGAACGGATCTACTACCATGACACTCTCCCAGCCACTCCGACTCACTCCCCTCTGGGATAAGTGATGGGTGGCCCCGTGTCAACCTCCAGACACCTCAATGACCACCGTCGTGGCCCAAAACAATAAATCGTCCCACACGGGGACATGAGCTCAAAACCAACTATGGGCACACAAGGCTTATGCCATCCTACCTGATCAGGGTAGCGCCTGCACATAACCTTCCCTCGTTAGAGGCACCAGCGAGAGGCACGACAATAGACCGCATTAGGGTCGTCTGAAAGGATCGATATGGTTGACTAGAGGGGGGTGAATAGGCAACTAACAATTTTTAACCTTTTCTTTACCAAATTAAACTTTGCAACAAATAGGTTGTCTAGATATGCAACTAAGTGAGCAACCTATATGATGCAATATCAACTAGCATGCAAGCAAACAAGAGATGTAACAATAAGTAAGCAAGCGAGAGTAAAGGCATGAAATAACCAATAGTGGAGCCGATGGAGACAAGGATGTGTTACCGGAGTTCCTTCCTTTTAAGGGGAAGTACGTCTCCGTTAGAGCGGTGTGGAGGCACAATGCTCCCCAAGAAGCCACCAGGGCCACCGTATTCTCCTCACGCCCTCACACGATGCGAGATGCCATGATTCCACTATTGGTGACCTTGAAGGCGGCGACCGAACCTTTACAAGCAAGGTTGGGGCAATCTCCACAACAATCGGAGGCTCCCAACAACAACCACACCACGAAGCTTCACCGCAATGGAGTATGGCTTCGAGGTGACCTCAACCGTCTAGGGTGCTCAACACCCAAGAGTAACAAGATCCGCAAGGGATAAGTGGGGGGAATCAAATATCCTTTGGTGGAAGTGTAGATCGGGCCCTTGTCACCCAATCCCGAGCAAATCAACAAGTTTGATTGGCTAGGGAGAGAGATCGGGGGAAAATGGAGTTTGGAGCAACAATGGAGCTTAGAGGTGGAAGAGGTAGTCAACTAGAGGTAGAAGACAACCCTTATATAGTCGTGGAAAAAATCCAACCGTTATCCACTAGTTCTGCCCGCGACACACGGTACTACCGCTCCAAGACGCGGTACTACCGCGGCGCCGCGCGGTACTACCGTGGTCCACCACGGTACTACCGTGGCAACTGCACAGGCCGGAACAAGCCTGAAGAAGGGGTTGTACTACCGCTCGTGCGGTACTACCGCTCCCCTTGCGGTACTACCGCAAGGCAGGAGAGTCACGGCCTGGGAAGGGCGCGGATGAAAATAAATTACATCCGTGCAAACTTCCGCAGAAACTAGGGTGGTGCGAAAACCCGACGCGGTACTACCGCCTGCGAGGCGCGGTACTACCGTGGTCGGCGCGGATGAAAAAAATTTCATCCGCGCCTACTACCGCGACACTGCGGTACTAGGCCGAAGGGCCACGGTACTACAACTCCAAGGGAGCGGTACTACCGTGGGCCACCACGGTACTACCGTGCTGGACGAGCGGTACTACCGTGAATGGCGCGGATGTAAAAAATTACATCCGCCCCCTACTACCGCACCGGAGCGGCACTAGGCCAGGGAGCCGCGGTACTACCGCACCAAGGGGCGGTACTACCGTGAAGAGCCGCGGTACTACCGCTCGTACCTGCGGTACTACCGCAAGTACAGCAGTAGTCGCCAGTTTTCCACACAACCAAGATAACGACGGGTAGCTCCAAAGTGCAAGGAAAGGAGGGACAAGTGTACGTGTGATTCCACCCTACCTTTCCGACGCGGACCCCCTCTTAATAGTACGGCTCTCCTACGACTCAACTCCACCAAGGAGAAACGTAGAACAATGCCGGCTTCAACAGTCTCCAAGGGGCACCGAATCGTCTTGTACCTAATGATGAGAAATCTGAGGGACTCAAGGCACACGATTAGTCCGCACGAGCATTGTCATCAATCACCAAAACACTTAGGGAAAAATATGCCCTTACAATCTCCCCCTTTTTGGTGTATTGATGACAACACGGGATTTGCACAAAGATAAGATAATTTTAGAGCAGTGGCAAACCCCACTTCTCTAAAATATAGACGGGGCTCCCCCTAGATGTGTGCACTTTAGATGAATGCTTTGGACTGCATGGCACATAAACTAGGATCAACACTCCCCCTATATTTTAGAGACCAAGACAGGATAATAGGCATAGCATCGCATGAAAGTAGCACAATATAACACAAGCTAGCTAGGATAGATAGAGTGCATATGTCTTACACCATACGACTGACGAGAAACACAACAGAGAGTTCAACTGAAGGCAGAGAGTTCAACTGAAAGCAGCAAACACACGACACACAAACTCGCAAATCGCAAATCCCTACACTCTCTCCCCCTTTGGCATCGAGACGCCAAAAAGGCAGAGAGGACACCTAAACGCACAAGAGGTGGCTCAAGCAGAGAAGTCGTCCCATGGTACTTCGTCAGACGCCTCTGCAGCTGGAATAGACTCCTCGACCTCCTCCTCAGAATCAGTCCACCTGTATCCTTGCTTCTCCATCCACTCGGTCTCAGGAGTGATGTGCTCCTCAGACCCGCCAGACACATCCTCGCCATAGAGCTGCAGGACCTTGTTGTGCCGGCGACGACTCTCCTTGGACTCCACGTGAGCCCTGTACTGGCCCTTGGCTTGCATGCAGAAAAGAGACTTCATCTTTTCCTTCAACTTCTTGGCCCAAGATGGCCTAGAGTCACTCTGAGAGGGCCTAGCAGAACGGCCCTCGGTGCCAGCAACATCCTCATCAACAGCAGCAGCCCTAGCAGCAGACGCCTCAGCACGAGTAGCGGTGTTAGCCCAGTTGGGTTTGACCCTCAGACAAATGGGCTCATGGCGAACCCAGTCTGGAGCCAGGAACTCCTCCTCAGGGTACATCTTCTCCCAAGTCTTTGAAATCAGCAGAAACAGGTAGGGCCCATAAATAGGCACCTTGCGGTTGAACACGGCAAACCGGAGCTCACACCACATGATGTGAGAGACATCAAGTGGCTGAGTCTGAGACAAGCGAGCATCCTGGCAAATAAGCATCATGTCCACCATATAGGCATGAACCTTGTCTTTGTCACCGATGCGGGGGAACAAGGAGTTGCGGAAGATGCGGTACATGATATCCAGAAAGGGGTTGAGAACCAAGATTGTCTTGCTATTGGCGAGCGTCTTCTCAACCATGAACGGGGTGAGCTTGTCCTTGTTAGCAGAGTCAGCATTGCCGTGAGGGCGAACACCAACAGGAGTGTCAAGTCCATCATCAGCAACTTGAAGCAAATCCATGAACTCCTTCCAGGTAGCAGACAGCTTGCGGCCATTGGTCATCCAAGTCATCCTCCTTTCATCATTGGTGTGAAAATACACTGAGGCAAAGAACTGACAGATGATCTCAGGGTCATAGTCCAGGTGGAAAGAGATCACATGCTCAATTCCAAACTGCTCCACCAAGTCCAGAGCCTCCCCAAAGTAGTCACGAAACTTGTCCTTCCTCATGTGGTGCATATCAATCCACTTTACCTCCACATAGGTATTCTGCTTGTTCTTGATGACATCCAAGTAGATCAGGGTTTGGGTCTTGTTCCAGAACAGTTCACACCCTCTGACAGTGGAGCGAGGGGTCGCATAGGGGTGAAGCTGCCTGAGACGGACATACTCGGTAGGGCCTATCTCATCCATACCCTTGGCGGGCTCCTTGTGCTTGCTAGCTGTGGTCTTGACATTTCGCTTGGACGCAGATGATCCCTCGAGAACTTCTCCTGGGTTACGCAGACGCTTGGAGCCAGTGTCACGAACGGGATTTGCCCGGCGAGAGCCACCACCTGAGACACACACGCAAGGCACCAAAACACAAGGCGAAAAGAATCAATGCAAAGGCCATAAGACAGCACAAGAAACCCATAGAAGATAAACGAGAAAGTTGGCATGCGATAGATGTGAACCATGGTAGATCGGCCATGGTTTGCGGTACTAAAGGCTTAGTACAGCTCCAGATGCGGTAGTACCGGGCGGGGCCACGGTAGTACCGTGGCTGGGGCAGTAGTAAAGTTTTAGTACCACACGACGCACGGTAGTACCGCGCCCTAGGGGCGGTAGTACCATGCGAGCGGTAGTACCGCTCCCTACGGGCGGTAGTACCGCGTCGCATCAGATTTAACAGGATTTGAATCTGAAAAAGAACCGCGAAGCCATGGCGGTGCTACGGTGATCAGATCTAGCGCTAGACAACAATACAAGTGTCAATCCTATGCAATAACACACTCCTTCATCCTAGTCTTGCATAGATTTAGTCTAGGAATCTCAAGAACATACAAGCCTTCCCCAAAACCTAGAAGAACCAAACACAAAAAGGAGAAGGATTTGGGGAAAACCTTGGTCCATTGCAAGAGCACGTGGTGGGGAACGATCCCACCGGACGGAATCACGGGAGGGCAGCCGGTGGAGGAGATCCGGCGACGAACGCCGGCTCCGTTCGTGAGCACGAGAGAGGAAGAGACAGCGTGGAGAGAAAGAGGACGAATGGGTATGGGGAGTTAGAACTCCCCCTGCCCGGCCTTATCCCCACGCGCTCGAACCGGCACGGTAGTACCGCGGGTCATCGCGGTAGTACCGCCCGGGCGGAAGTACCGCGCCTAGGCGGTAGTACCGTGGCCGACCGCGGTAGTACCGTGAGCTCACGCCACCGAAGGTTTCAAACGAGAGAAAAAGAAAACGCCTTTGCACCGAAAAACAGACGCAACCCAAAACCACACAAAAACAAGCACAAACCAAGGAAACAACAGAAGAACCCTAAGAGACAAAACCTCTCGAGGAGAGAGAGGGCGGTGGCCGAAGCCACCTATGTTTGAGTTGGATGGTATGGCACCGCGAAGAATTATCCTTGGGCCCATGACCAAAACTCGTCTTTGAAGCACAAGTACCATCAAAAATGGCTAATGTGAAAGAGGTGATCTATTTATGCATAATGGGGGGAGGGAGAGTTCATTGAGAGAACAACACTCCCCCTATGTCCATGCCTACATCTAAACTAGACAACGAGTTGAGTGTGGTGGGGGGTGCACGGGTTCAAGTCACATTGCTCAAATCAATGATATTTAGCTCATGCCTTAACTCGCGAAATCTTGCTTCATCCAAGGGCTTCGTGAAAATATCTGCAAGGTTATCATGAGTGTTGACATACTTGAGCTCGATCTCCCCTCGCCTAATGTGATCCCGGATGAAGTGATACCGAATCTCAATGTGCTTCGTCTTGAAATGTTGCACCGGGTTGAGAGAGATCTTGATGGCACTTTCATTGTCACACCAAAGAGGCACTTTGTCACAAATGACACCGTACTCCTTTAAAGTTTGCCTCATCCATAGGAGTTGAGCACAACAACTACCGGCCGCCACATACTCCGCTTCGGTGGAGGAGAGAGACACACAACTTTGCTTCTTGGAAGACCAACTTACCAAGGAGCAACCAAGAAATTGGCACCCTCCGGAAGTGGACTTCCTATCCACTTTGTCTCCCGCCCAATCGGAATCCGTGAAACCTTCAAGCTTGAAGTTTGCTCCTCTTGGGTACCATAAGCCAAAGTTTGGGGTATGAGCCAAATATCGAAAGATTCGCTTGACCGCCACAAAGTGACTTTCCTTTGGTGCGGCTTGAAAACGTGCACACATCCCCACACTCAACATGATATCCGGTCTAGATGCACAAAGGTAAAGCAAGGAGCCAATCATGGAGCGATATACCTTTTGATCCACCGCTTTACCATTGGGATCGATGTCAAGTTGGCACTTGGTAGGCATTGGTGTAGTAGCCGGCTTGACATCACTTAGCTTGAATCTTTTAAGCATGTCTTGAGTGTATTTGGCTTGGTTGATGAAGGTTCCTTCTCTTCTTTGTTTGATGTCGAAACCAAGGAAGAACTTCAACTCTCCCATCGAAGACATCTTAAACTTGGAGGTCATGAGAGTGGCAAATTCTTCATTGAAAGCTTTGTTAGGAGAACCAAAGATAATATCATCAACATATAGTTGGCATACAAACAACTCCCCGTTGACCTTCTTAGTAAAAAGAGTGGGGTCGATTAGCCCTACTTCAAATCCACGATCTTGTAGCAACTCGGTAAGGTGGTCATACCACGCACGTGGGGCTTGTTTAAGGCCATAGAGTGCCTTATCGAGTTGATACACATGATCCGGAAAGTAGGGATCCTCGAACCCGGGGGGTTGCTTGACATAGACCAACTCATTAATAGGACCATTAAGAAAAGCACTTTTCACATCCATTTGTTGCAACTTAAAGTTGTGATGGGAAGCATAAGCAATCAACAAACGAATGGATTCAAGACGAGCAACGGGAGCAAAGGTTTCACCGTAGTCGATACCCTCGACTTGGGAGTAGCCTTGTGCTACCAATCTTGCCTTGTTGCGAATGATGTTCCCATGAGCATCTTGCTTGTTCTTGAAGATCCACTTGGTTCCAATGACGTTGTGGTTCCCAGACGGTCTTGGCACCAATCTCCACACCTTGTTGTACTCGAAGTTATTGAGTTCTTCATGCATGGCATTGAGCCAATCCGAGTCTTCGAGCGCCTCATAGACCTTTTGGGGTTCGACACAAGAGACAAACGCGTGATGTTCACAATAGTTTGCCAATTGTCTACGAGTGCTTACCCCCTTTCTTAGGCTTCCAACCACATTTTCCATGAGATGGCCTTGGGTGGTGAGCTTGGAAGCAATCTTCGCGGCACGACGCTCTAATTCCTCCTCGGGTGTGGAAGGAGGAGGGTTGACTTGATGATCTTGAGCGCCGTCTTGAGCTTGTTCTTGGCCTTGAGGTTGCTCTTGGTCTTGAACTCGCTCGAGGGGAAGAAC
The DNA here is from genome assembly GCF_018294505.1 of Triticum aestivum. Taxonomy (NCBI): domain Eukaryota; kingdom Viridiplantae; phylum Streptophyta; class Magnoliopsida; order Poales; family Poaceae; genus Triticum; species Triticum aestivum. Next base: position 478,236,420 of record NC_057807.1, on the reverse strand, counting down.
TTGACCTTGGGCATCAATTAGTGATTCATCACCGTCTTGAGGTGGATCTTGCCCTTGGTCTTGTTCACGAGGTTGAGGGCCTTCACTTTGTTCTTCGGAAGCGTATGGGTCTTGATGAGGTGATGGCTCTACTAGAGTAGAGCATTGTCCTTCTCCTTCGGCCACAAGGGGTTCCTCAATGGGTAGGATTTGACCAATACCCATTCTTCTTATGGCTTGGGGAGGAATTTCATCACCTACATCACAAGTACCACTTTGCTCCACTTGGGAGCCGTTATTTTCGTCAAACTCCACGTTACACGTCTCCTCAATGAGTCCGGTGGACTTGTTGAGGACACGGTAAGCATGAGAGTTTGTAGCATAACCAACAAATATGCCCTCATGAGCTCTAGCCTCAAATTTAGACAACCGAACACCTTTCTTGAGAATGAAACACTTACAACCGAACACCCGGAAGTACTTGAGGTTGGGCTTGTTGCCGGTGAGGATCTCATAAGGAGTCTTGTTCAAGCCTTTGCGAAGATAGAGCCGATTGGATGCATGACATGCGGTGTTGATGGCTTCGGCCCAAAAGTTGTATGGAGACTTGAACTCCGCCATCATGGTCCTTGCCGCGTCCATCAACGTCCGGTTCTTCCTCTCCGCAACACCATTTTGTTGAGGGGTATAAGGTGCCGCATATTGATGCTTGATCCCCTCATCACTAAGAAACTCATCCAAGGTGTAGTTCTTGAACTCGGTGCCGTTGTCGCTTCTTATTGTCAAGATCTTTGCATCATGTTGACGTTGAGCTTCATTTGCAAAGTTGATGACGGTTTGTTGGGTCTCACTCTTCCTCTTGAAGAAGTATACCCAAGTGTATCTTGAATAATCATCCACAATCACCAAGCAATACTTTCTTCCTCCAAGACTATCAAAAGATGGAGGCCCGAAGAGATCCATGTGAAGGAGCTCCAAGGGTCTCTTTGAGTAGATGATGGTTGAGGGAGGGTGAGCTTTTTCATGAAGCTTTCCTTCGATACAAGCACTGCAAGCACGATCTTTGGCAAAACTAACATTTGTTAGTCCACGAACATGGTCCCCCTTGAGAAGACTTTGCAAAGATCTCATATTAACGTGGGCTAAACGGCGATGCCAAAGCCATCCCACGTCAACTTTAGCCATTAGGCATGTCGCGGTCTTAGTGGGTTGCTCCGAAAAGTTAACCACATAGAGACCGTTCTCGACATGCCCAACGAAGGCTACTTTAAGAGTCTTGCTCCACAAGAGGGCCACGGTATCAATATCAAAGAATGTGGCAAAGCCCATGAGTGCAAGTTGACGAACGGAAAGTAAATTAAATGCAAGGGACTCAACAAGCATGACTTTCTCAATCGTTAGATCATGAGAAATGACAACCTTGCCGAGACCCAATACCTTAGAATGCGATGCATCACCCCACTCGACATTGGTGGGCATAGATGGAATCTCTTGCACGTCCACCACCAAGTCCTTGCTCCCGGTCATATGATTTGTTGCTCCACTATCGAGCAACCATGATCCCCCACCGGAAGCAAACACCTACACGAGATCAATGCTTGGTTTTAGGTACCCATTTAGTAATGGGTCCTTTGATGTTAGTAACAAGGGTCTTGGGAACCCAAATAGACCATTCAATGTATTCATAAGAGGAACCAACAAATTTAGCATAAACATGTCCATCACTAGCACGACACAACACATATGAAGGGTTAAAGTCGCCGGCTTTGTTTGAGGAAATGTTCTTGCCCTTTTGGACATCAACTTCCTTCACTTTCTCCTTCTTCTTCTTAGAAGTACCCTCTCCCTCTTTCACGAACGTTTGTTTGAGGGGAAGAGGACGATTGGCCTTGTTGTTCTTCTTCTTCTTGCTCTTGGACTTGTGTGCAAACCCAATTCCTTCTTTGCCCACAACTTCCTTTTGATTGCTCAAAAGGTCGTTGAGGTTTTTCTCACCTTGAATACAAGTCACAAGGCCCTTCTCAAGTTGTTCCTTCAACTTGGCATTTTCCTCCACAAGATGCACATGCTCACAACAAGGGTTAGTAGCACATGCATTATCAATTAATACCATATGAGGAAAGGTGGCCTTTTCCTTGATTAGCTTAACTTGGAGTTGAGCATGAGACTCCTTGAGGCTAGCATGAGTACCCTTCAAGACCTTGTGGGCCTTGTCAAGTATCTCAAACTCCTCTTTGAGTCTAGCATGATCAACCCCAAGTTTAGCCTTCTCGGAGGTTAGCACACGAGTCATGACAAGAGCATGATCAAGATCTTTCTTTAACTTAGCATGGTCATCATTGTGTGACTCCTCAAGAGTCAAACGATACACACGCTCTTCCTCAAGAGCATTAGAGAGATCCGATATCTCATCGGCATAGTCACGACTATGACCTTCCATCTTGGAGATGGTTTCTTCGTGAGCCTCGATCATGTCATTGGCCTCACCAAGTTGTTCCAAGAGAGCAACAAAGTGCTTCTTGGACTTTCCCTTGAGCTTACTCATAAAAGACTCAAATTCGTTCACTTCCTCATTAGACTCAACATGTCCATCAATGCAATCCTCCACGGAGGGATTAGTAATGAAGGTGGTTGTGATGTTGGGGGTTACCTTGTTTGAAGCCTTAGCCATGAGGCATCTAGCGGTGATGTTTTCGTTGGGTGATTCGAAGAGAGACACCCGGGGAGTAGCAATGGCAATGGATGCCATGGCCGTTGCTTCTTCGTTTTCATCATCATCGTCATCCTCTTGGTATTCTTCTTGAACCACCAACCCACGCGTGGGAGTCTTCTTGGCGAAGTTGTTCTTGTTGGGGAAGGACTTGGCTTTGTCTTTTCGAATGAACTTGCCACCATTGTCTTCCCGCTTCTCGTAAGGACAATCCGCAACGAAATGGCTCACATTGCCACAGTTGAAACAAGTTCTCACTCGTTGTTTGCCCTTGACACCACTTGAGTTGTTCTTGTTGAAGTTGGGTCTTGAGCTCTTCTTGCTCCAAAACTGTCTTGAAGCAAGGGCCATGTGCTCATGGTAGTCAAACTTGGTGTCTTCGGGGTTGCTTTCCTCATCCTCCACTTCTTCCTCAATAACCTTGGCCTTCAAGGCAAGGTTAGGCTTCTTTACTCTTTGAGAACGGAGCACCGCATTGTCGGCGGTCTTGTCCAAGATGCTCATTGCAACGAACTCATCCAACACTTCACTTGAGGTCAAGGTGTGGAAGTCCGGTCGTTGACGAATGACGGAGGACATGGCTTTGTTGTAGGGCATCATGGCCTTGAGGAACTTCCGCTTGATCCAATTGTCATCCGTGTCCTTGCTTCCATGATCTCGGAGTGCCACCGCGAGTTTGGTCACTCTTCGAAAGAGCTCACGAGGTTCTTCGTCTTCTTTCATTGCAAACTCATCGGCTTCATCTTGCACCACCTCATAGTTGGACCGTTGAATGCTAGCACTTCCACGATAGAGACCCTCGACACATTTCCATGCTTCTTTAGCCACGACATGGGGTCGAAGGTGAGGGAGATCTTCGGGAAGGATTGCATCTTGGATGATGAAGAGAGCACTTTCATTGAATTGATTGTCCACGGCTTCTCGAGGGGTGAAGTTGCTTGGGTCATGAGGATAAAAACCTTCTTCAATGATTCTCCAAAGGTTAGTGTTCACATGTTTCAAATGACGCTTAAAGCGATAGACCCAATTATCAAAATCTTCATGTTTCTCATATTTAGGAGGTGGACCGGCATGATTCAAATGAGTGGAGGGGATAGGCCCTCCATAAACCGGTGGTTCCACATGGGCAAAGATGCCGGTGCCATTTCTACCACTAGTAGAAGGACTCTTTTCATTGTTAGCTTCCCCTTTGTCGGAGATAGCATCCGTCACCTTGTTAGTAGGATCACCCACTTTCATAGGCGCGGTAGATAGTTTGAGTCCCTCTAGGGAATCATTAAACATGCTTTTAACCTCGGCCGTCATGGAGGTTTTCAATGTGTCTAAAGCCACATTGAACTCCTCACGAGAGACCGAGGTTCCCCCTTCGGCCGAAGATGAGATGGGATTCACACCGGAGTGTTCCTCCGCACCATCGTTGGTGTCAACCATACTCTTCGGACGGCAAAGTCCTTAATAAAGAGACGAGGCTCTGATATCAATTGAAAGGATCGATATGGTTGACTAGAGGGGGGTGACTAGGCAACTAACAATTTTTAACCTTTTCTTTACCAAATTAAACTTTGCAACAAATAGGTTGTCTAGATATGCAACTAAGTGAGCAACCTATATGATGCAATATCAACTAGCATGCAAGCAAACAAGAGATGTAACAATAAGTAAGCAAGCGAGAGTAAAGGCACGAAATAACCAATAGTGGAGCCGATGGAGACAAGGATGTGTTACCGGAGTTCCTTCCTTTTAAGGGGAAGTACGTCTCCGTTAGAGCGGTGTGGAGGCACAATGCTCCCCAAGAAGCCACTAGGGCCACCGTATTCTCCTCACGCTCTCACACGATGCGAGATGCCGTGATTCCACTATTGGTGACCTTGAAGGCGGCGACCGAACCTTTACAAGCAAGGTTGGGGCAATCTCCACAACAATCGGAGGCTCCCAACAACAACCACACCACGAAGCTTCACCGCAATGGAGTATGGCTTCGAGGTGACCTCAACCGTCTAGGGTGCTCAACACCCAAGAGTAACAAGATCCGCAAGGGATAAGTGGGGGGAATCAAATATCCTTTGGTGGAAGTGTAGATCGGGCCCTTGTCACCCAATCCCGAGCAAATCAACAAGTTTGATTGGCTAGGGAGAGAGATCGGGGGAAAATGGAGTTTGGAGCAACAATGGAGCTTAGAGGTGGAAGAGGTAGTCAACTAGAGGTAGAAGACAACCCTTATATAGTCGTGGAAAAAATCCAACCGTTATCCACTAGTTCTGCCCGCGACACACGGTACTACCGCTCCAAGTACGCGGTACTACCGCGGCGCCGCGCGGTACTACCTTGGTCCACCACGGTACTACCGTGGCAACTGCACAGGCCGGAACAAGCCTGAAGAAGGGGCTGTACTACCGCTCGTGCGGTACTACCGCTCCCCCTCGCGGTACTACCGCAAGGCAGGAGAGTCACGGCCTGGGAAGGGCGCGGATGAAAATAAATTACATCCGTGCAAACTTCCGCAGAAACTAGGGTGGTGCGAAAACCCGATGCGGTACTACCGCCTGCGAGGCGCGGTACTACCGTGGTCGGCGCGGATGAAAAAAATTTCATCCGCGCCTACTACCGCGACACTGCGGTACTAGGCCGAAGGGCCACGGTACTACAACTCCAAGGGAGCGGTACTACCGTGGGCCACCATGGTACTACCGTGCTGGACGAGCGGTACTACCGTGAATGGCGCGGATGTAAAAAATTACATCCGCCCCCTACTACCGCACCGGAGCGGCACTAGGCCAGGGAGCCACGGTACTACCGCACCAAGGGGCGATACTACCGTGAAGAGCCGCGGTACTACCGCTCGTACCTGCGGTACTACCGCAAGTACAGCAATAGTCGCCAGTTTTCCACACAACCAAGATAACGACGGGTAGCTCCAAAGTGCAAGGAAAGGAGGGACAAGTGTACGTGTGATTCCACCCTACCTTTCCGACGCGGACCCCCTCTTAATAGTACGGCTCTCCTACGACCCAACTCCACCAAGGATAAACGTAGAACAATGTCGGCTTCAACAGTCTCCGAGGGGCACCGAATCGTCTTGTACCTAATGATGAGAAATCTGAGGGACTCAAGGCACACGATTAGTCCGCACGAGCATTGTCATCAATCACCAAAACACTTAGGGAAAAATATGCCCTTACATCGTCCCATAACGGCAAATGTGGTTGCACTGGAAAAGTTCGATTCGGCGGCACCTGACCAACTTACTGACGGAATTTATCCTCAGAAATATAACCATGATAACTGATACTCCGATGTCAACCATCAAACTATAATCTAAGTCATAGCACTATCCAACAATAATCCAAGCATAATATCATCATCTCAGAATACTCAGAGGATAACACAACACTACTATCATGATGAATCCGAAACAATAATCCTACTACTCCAATAACAAGAATACAACCATCCAGCTAAGATCCACATGTAACCATCATCTCCAAAAATAATACTCCAAGCAACAGAACAACAACTAGCATCATGAAAATAATCATACTAACCACTAATAATCCAAGGGTAGCATGATATCCAAAGTAATCTTCCAAACATAATCACAAATATCATCATGGAAATAATCATATTACCAGCCACTAATGCTCCAATGGCAACATGATACTCATCAACTACAAACATAACTCCTAGTAATCCAAACAATAGCATGGCAACAACAAGATCAAAACAATACTCCGAGAAAATGACATGCACAGATTCATGTAGGTAAAGAAATATTTTAAACAAGTTCAAAATGAAATAAACCATGTCACTACATTGCAATCATGCAAATGAAGGGTGTGTCTTGCCAGGGGTGGAAGAAATCAACGGGAGAAAGTGTGAGATGCTCGCGGAACGAATCGCCGGAAATCTTTCTCTCTTGGAGGGGGCCGATTAAGGGCAGGGGCAAAATGGTCATTCTCAGTATGCCAAAACATTATTAAAGTGACACCAACAGAAAGGGATCGACGAAACAAAGAAGCGAGCTTTGGTTTCACCTCATTTGGAGTTATCGTTAAAAAGATATGGATGTTTTTCTGCCAGGGACCCATCTGTAAAGAAAATCTTTTCAACCAGGGGCCTGAACAGAAAACAGAACACGTAATCAGGGAAATACGTCTTCACCTTATCCGTTAGAACAGTGGCGGGGCTGACGCGCGCGGGTCCCACAGGTGGGGCCTTTCACTTATCCACCTGGTGCTGACACGCGAGGCCCGCGGGAAGAAGAGGGCCCGCCTGGCCTTTGTCTTCTTCTTCCTCGTCCTGCTACCGCACGGGACACAGGAGGCAGGGGAGGGAGCGTCATCGGCGATGGGCCGGCCGGCTCCGGCCATCTCCGGCGAGGACGAAGCCACCGGTGGGCTCGGGAGGAGGTGCCGCGTCCATCCCACATCGAAGAGAGCGCCGGGGATGACTAGGGCAGCTGCGGCTTGGGGCAACAGAGGACGGGGTGGCGGCGGCTGATCTTGGCGGACGACGGCCACAACTACTCCGGTGACTAGATAAGGGGCTGGGGAGGATCACTGGCGAATGGGGAATCCAGTGGTGGTGGACGAACGAAGGGGGAGGCTCGGTGTCGGGCTAATTTAGCCGATCCGAGGCGGCGTCCATGGTGGCGTAGGGAGGCGAGGAGAGCAGCTCCAGCTCAGGGAAGAAGTGGGGCGGGGTCCTGGGAGTGAGGCACGGCTCGAGGTGAGCTCGGAGGGCTCGGGGGAGGGCTATATATAGGCGGGGCGAGGGGCACGGCCTCGGGTACCGCCGGGCACGTCCGGCCAACGCTTTGGCGAGGCCAGCGAGCACGGGAGGGCACGGGGAAGGCGACGAGGGAGAGAGCGGATGAGCCGCAGAGGTCACGGAGTCAAGGGGAGCAGAGGAAGAGGCCGAGCGCCATTAAAGCTCGGTCGGCCACAGTGCTCCCATGGGCAAGCGCTGACGAGGAGGCTTCGGGAGGGGGAGAGGGGTCCAGGGGGACGGCGACAACGCGGGCCAGCTTGTAGACACGCTCACGAGCGTGAAGGCGACGAGAGGAGGAGGGGGTCCAGCACAAACAGTGCCCTGGACATGCCACAGCGCACAGAGCGCGCGCACAGGTATGCCAACTGCGCGGTCACCACACGACATGGCACATTCAAAGCTCTACAGCACCCAAAATGTTGTCTAGCTGATAGTCCTTCCTGGGTAGGTTTGAACTATGGTGGTAACTTTGTGAAAAAGGCTCTGGTTAAATAGTTAGCCACCTCTGAAGTTTACTGTAGTAAACTTGGGTGAGAACTGGTGGTCAACAGGAAAGGGTTTGGAGCCAAAGAGTATGATGAGGCCGGACATCCGGTGCCCCTTAGCGACCAGCTAAAGCAGCTGGTCGAGCTCCACAAGGTAGCCGAACAGGCCATGAAGGGCCTCATAGTTCGGCTGTGGCCCGAGGAGGCCATGCCTGGGAGCTACTTCAGCTTAGTGCGGCGGCTGGTGGATGCGTGTCCCTGGGTGGAAGTCGTCAAGCGCTCCGCCTGCATTGAAGGTGCCCGTCGGGCCCTTGCCCGTGCAAAAGTGCACTGGGGCAGGCTGGATGCTGAGAAGCTTCTAACGGACGCGCCGCCGGCGGGCAAGGAGTATCGCACGCCCGAAATGTACTATAAGAGTGTCCTGAAGGGTGCCCGCAAGATTGCGGATGAGTGCTCCAAAGATGTAATATTTGAGTAGACTCGCAATGTGTTATCCTGTGCGCTGAAAACTTTGTTCATATGCGCTAAGCAACGCTTTTTAATTTAAAATATTACCTTCTGTGCGGTCGTTTATAAAATCTGAGAGATGGCAACTCGTCGGCTTCAGCCCCCATGCCACGAGTGCTGGGGTGTTCGGTATAAACTTGAGCGCTCTTGTTCCCATTTTTGGGTCCATCTAGGGAGGCGCTCAACACGACGAACAAGGCAACCGGACATATAATGCTTGAACACTCTCACTTAGCCATAGAATTCTATAATTTTAAATTTCGGCGAAGCCCCTAGTATTCGGAAGACCGAGTTCGGGGCGCTATCCACGCCTGGGCCGGACGAAGCCGGTTCCTCGCTCTAAGCGGCATAAGTCTTTAGGGACTCGAAAAGACCTCCCGAACAGCGACCAGCTCTCGCCTTATCAAGACGGTCAGTTTTAGCTTTCTCCACTGAGGCGCTCGCCCAGCTCAACCGGGACGCAATCGCAGTGGTTCTACCAGTGCTACCTTAGCCAATAAAACGGAACGTAAGGTACCAAAACATGGGAGCCGGGCAAACCCAACTATTGACCCAAGACATGATTCGTAGCCGATGCATATAGTGCTATAAGTTCGGGTTGCCGCCCTTGTGAAAGTGTGCGGACTTATCACACCATAATGCGGGGAACATAAGCCCCTGGTGTATTCGGCCGTACCAAAGTGTACGGATGCAAAATGTCATAAGCGAACATATATAAAAAAGAGATGCAATTATAAGCAAAAAGCGATGCATTGTTTATTCAGAAATACTGCTATGAATGCAGAGCGATACAAGTAGTGCGGTAAGCAAGGGGTTGGACTATTAAACATGTCCCCCACCAGGGGTAGGCTGCGGAATGGTGTATGAAACAGATTTAATGCTCGTAATGGAGACCACCTGAGTGTTCGTCGTAGCCTTTCTCCTTCCCTGGCTGTTGCATCATTAGTTCGGCAGGTCTGCTACCGGACAGGGCCTCTGGTGAACGGAGTCCTGTGGGTAAGAAAAAGAAAAAAGAAAAAGAGCGACACACTTGGGAGCCCCTGGTGTGGTTGAGCCGCACTCTGGGCCTGTCGTGGTCGTGCCCCTCCCCCTATGCCCATGGTATCTCCAGAGCGTAATGATGTACGCGAAGGACTAGTCTTGCAATCATGCAAGGGCTGGGGTTGGGGCCGCATTGCTACGCGTGCTCGGAACGTGCCAGGTGGTCTTGATGTATGTTACTCCGGGCGCGCTTGGCTATGTCCGGTCGCTTAACGGCCGGACTTGAGAATTGTCTTAAGAGGCTGCTCTGTACTTCTGCCGCGAGAGCCGCTGTATGTTCCTCCGTTCGGAGGGAGCGTTCCGTGTTTCCGTTGACCGTGATGACTCCTCGAGGGCCTGGCATCTTGAGCTTGAGGTATGCATAATGCGGCACCACGTTGAACTTTGCAAACGCGGTCCGTCCGAACAGAGCATGATAGCCGCTGCGGGACTATATCGAAGATTAACTCCTCGCTTCAGAAGTTATCCGGGGATCCGAAGACCACTTCCAGTGTAACCGAGCCTGTACAATTGGCCTCTACACCTGGTATGACGCCTTTGAAGGTCGTCTTTGTAGGTTTAATCCTTGAGGGGTCTATGCCCATCTTGCGCACTATGTCCTGATAAAGCAGGTTCAGGCTGCTGCCGCCGTCCATCAGGACTCTGGTGAGGTGAAATCCATCGACGATTGGGTCTAAAACCAATGCGGCGAATCTGTCATGGCAGATACTGGTGGGGTGGTCCCTTCGATCAAAAGTGATCGGGCAAGAGGACCATGGATTGAACTTCGGGGCGACTGGCTCTATCGCGTATACATCCCTAAGTGCACGCTTCCGCTCCCTCTTGGGTATATGGGTTGCATATATCATGTTTCCCGTCCGCACTTGTGGGGGGAAACCCTTCTGTCCTCTACTGTTCGGCGGCCAGGTCTCTTCCTCGTCATCGCTATGCAGCCCCTTGTTGTTGCTTTCGGCAATTAACTTGCATGCCTGCTTGAATACCCAACAATCCCTGTTAGTGTGATTAGCTGGCTTTTCAGGGGTGCCATGTATTTGGCAAGAGCGGTCGAGTATTTGGTCCAAATTGGATGGACATGGAGTGGTTTTTTTGAATGGCTTCTTCCGCCGACCGGGTTTAGAGCCTCTGAATCCGGCGTTGACTGCCGTATCCTCAGGGTTATCTCCGTTAACGTGGCATTTGTTTTTGTTTCGACGCGACCTGCCATTGCGGTCCTTAGTATCCGGACTGCTAGCATTTTTGCTGAGGTTGTTACTGCGGGCTAGCCAGCTGTCCTCCCCCGCACAGAAGCGGGTCATTAGTGATGTGAGAGCTGCCATGGATTTCGGCTTTTCCTGTCCTAGGTGCCGGGCCAGCCACTCGTCGCGGATGTTGTGTTTGAAGGCTGCGAGGGCCTCTACATCCAGACAGTCGACAATTTGATTTTTCTTTGTTAGGAACCGTGTGTAGAATTATCTGGCCGATTCGTCTGGATGCTGAATTATGTGGCTTAGGTCATCGGCGTCTGGTGGTCGCATATATGTGCCCTGGAAGTTGTCAAGGAATGCGGCTTCCAGGTCCTCCCAACACCCAATTGACTCTGCTGGCAAACTATTAAGCCAATGCCGAGCTGGTCCTTTAAGCTTGAGTGGGAGATATTTGATGGCGTGGAGATCGTCACCGCGGGCCATATGGATGTGAAGGAGATAGTCTTCGATCCAAACCGCGGGGTCTGTTGTGCCATCGTAGGATTCAATGTTTATGGGTTTAAACCCTTCAGGGATTTGATGATCCATTACTTCATCTGTGAAGCATAGTGGGTGTGCGGCGCCTCTATACTGGGCAATATCACGACGTAGCTCAAGAGAGCTTTGTCTACTGTGTTCGGCCCGACCGGAGTTGCTGTATCCGGCACGACGGTAGTCGTCGCGCATCATGGGGCGCCCACGTGATCCGTAGATCGATCTTCATTGTCTTGCCTTGTCCTCCAATATGTCTAGCAAGTCCGGCGCATTCCCCCATGGCTTCACACTTTTCGAGCGGTGTCGGGGTACGGTTCTGGCGGAGGGCCTAGATGCCTCTCTGTCGCAGCCACGAGGTGGTCGGTCTGCCGTATTATGCGCTGGTGATGAGGGTTTATACTCCTCCTCTAATTGGGGGAGAAACTTGCGTTTTGGGTAGCTTTTGGAGGGGCGTTCGAGTTCATGCTCTTCGGCCGCGAGGACTTCGGTCCATCTGTCGGCCAGCAGTTCTTGATCAGCTCTGAGCTGTTGCTGCTTTTTCTTTAGGCTGTTTGCCATGGCCATAAGCCTGCGTTTAAAACGCTCTTGTTCAACGGGATCCTCGGGCACGACAAATTCGTCGTCGTTGAGGCTTGCCTCATCTCCGGAGGGAGGCATGTAATTGTCATCCTCGACCTCTTCGTCTGCCGCTCTCTCGTGAGGGCTGGCTTCTGCGTCCTCCTGCGCTGAATCTTGTTAAAGGCGGTTGTCTTCGGCACTCTCTGGGGAGTTATTATCTCCGGTGCCGGAATCTCCATTCTTGTTGTGGCGGGATTTACAGCGGCGCCGCTGACATCGGCGCTTGGGCTGTTTCTTAGGGGAATCTGCCTCCGCTGCTTCTTCGACGTTCCCATCCTTTGGGATGTCCACCATGTATATGTCGTATGATGAGGTGGTCTTCCAGTGCCCCATAGGCGCTGGTTCTTGGTCGTCTCCGGCATCGTCGTCCATACCGTCGATGTCTTCAGAGCCGTAGTCTAGCATGTCGGTTAGATCGTCGACAGTGGCTACAAAGTGGGTGGTGGGTGGGTTTTAAATTTCTTTGTCGTCCGCATCCCAACCATCCTGACCGCAGTCCGGCCAGGGCTCTCCTGATAACGAGAGATGTTTTAGCGAATTCAGAATGTCGCCAAAGGGTGAGTGCTGAAAGATGTCCGCGGCGATGAACTCCATGATCGGTTCCCAATCGGATTCGATTGGTAGGGGCACAGGAGGTTCGGAGTCCGGCGAGGAGTCCGGCACCTCAGAGTCACGAGCTTTACGAGGGACAAGGTCAGTATTCGGCTCCATCGTCATAGAGATTGCAGCTCCTGAGGCGGTGTCCATCCACCTGTCCTCGATCTGCATGGTCGGCTCCGAACTAGGGGTCGGAGCGGACTCATGTGCGGCTTCCAGGGCACTGTCCGGCGGCAGAGCTAAACCATGCCCATCGTGACAGTGCGGCGCGCTCGGCTGTGGGTCGAATCCATCGAAGATCAAGTCTCCGCGGATGTCGGTCGTGAAGTTTAAGCTTCCAAATCTGACCTGACGGCCAGGGGTGTAGCTTTCGATCTGCTCCAGATGGCCAAGCGAATTGGCCCGCAGTGCAAAGCCGCCGAACACGAAGATCTGTCCGGGGAGAAAAGTCTCACCCTGGACTGCGTGGTTGTTGATGATTGAAGGAGCCATCAAGCCTATCGGTGACGACACAGAGGAACTCTCAATGAAAGCACCAATGTTGGTGTCAAAACCGGCGGATCTCGGGTAGGGGGTCCCGAACTGTGCGTCTAGGCGGATGGTAACAGGAGACAAGGGACACGATGTTTTTACCCAGGTTCGGGCCCTCTCGATGGAGGTAAACCCTCCTCCTACTTGATTGATATTGATGATATGGGTAGTACAAGAGTGGATCTACCACGAGATCAAGGAGGCTAAACCCTAGAAGCTAGCCTATGGTATGATTGTTGTAATAGTTGTTCGTCCTATGGTGTCAGGACCCCGACTCAATGCCACATCGATCTAGCATGTAACACCTCATATCACTTTGCGGCCTCACGCACGGTATTCCCACGGGTGTCGCCTTACCTTTGCCCGGGACCGTTTGCGCCTTTTGGCACACGTATATGACAGTGTCGCTAGCATCCATATGATAAGGAGCCCGGGCTGACATGGCTAGTCGTAAACCCAAAGTGGCACAGACTTACAGGGAAAGGCATCCATGACCCAGCATCGAACGTGTCGGTCATCAGCGAGTGAATCCAGGCTGTAGCACTGGGCTAGCAGGACTCCGGTGAACCGGGCTGTAGCGGGCTAACAGGACTCCGGTATTCATCGCGTGACATTTCCCCGAAGGGACAGACACAGGAACGAAGAAGGACACATGCCGGCCAGCCTAAGTGTTCCGGAGCAGTAGCAAGCTACCAAGGCTCAATGGAAACACTAGGAGACATTTCCCGGTAAGAGAGGCTACTAAAGATAAACAACTAGATAGTCAGATCCCACACATATCAAGCATTTCAATAACATACACACAATATGCTCGATATGTGCAATACAACATGGCATCACAAAATGACTCTACGACTCAAGTATTTATTCAATAGGCTCCGAGGAGCGAGATATTACAAACAGGGGTCTCATGACCCAACATTCAGAGCATACAAGTCAAAGCACAAACGGAAGCTATCATGTCTGAGTACAGACATCTAGAAATGAAAAAGGCTGAGAAGCCTGACTATCTACCAGATCCTGCCGAGGGCTCAAGATCGTAGCTGAGGTAACAAGCTAAACGTCGAAGTCCACGCGGAACTACTAGTGAGACTGAAGTCTCTCTGCAAAAACATAAAATAGGCAAACGTGAGTACAAATGTACCCAGCAACCTTACATCAGAACTATCTACATATGCATCATTATCAACAAAGGGATGGTGGGGTTTAACTGCAGCAAGCCAACTTTGACTCGGTGGCTATCCTAAACTACGACTGCAAGTAACTCTTTTGAGGTGGCGCACACGAGTCCACATGTTCACCAACCAATACACCACTATGGAACCGCTCCCGTCTCCCTACGAGAACGCCATCCATAGCACTCATGCTTATCTTGCGTATTTTAGGGTATCCACTTTCACTTGTCTATGAACTGATATAAGCAACCCAGAAGTCCTTTACCGCGGACACGGCTATTCGAATAGATGATGTTAACCCTGCAGGGGTGTACTTCTTCATACATGTTTCCACCACTTAGCGTCTGCACACGACATGTGCTCGGCAGACTTCAAGCGAAAGCCGACGTGGGTCTAGACCACGACCTACCTAAACACTCAAGTCTCTAGTCCAGGTTTATCGCCTATTCGGGTTCCATCCATGAGGAGATCCGGCCGGAGTTTCGCTCACAGCCCCAAACGATGTGAACAGGGTTCCGTGACACCAAACGGGCGCCCGGTTTACCCGGCCACGTGCCTACCGCATCACAGCCCACCCCTACGGTCAGCGCTGTCCACGGCCTCCAGCATACTACAAACACCAGAAACTACTTGCAACTCCTGGACAGAGGACGAGGGTGAATAAGAAGTCGAGCGGGGTCATATTTCAGGGCCCAATGTATGGTAGTAGCTGAATCATGGATCACAAACACAGAACTCAGTTCCTGAGGACGGCTGCAATGAGACAACCCACCATGTACTCCTACATGGCCTCTCACCGCTACCTTTACCAAAACGTGTTCACACACTTAGCTCACACACAGTAGGACATGTTCACACACCTTTGATTCATCCCCGATGAATCAGACCTGACTCAACTCTAAGCAGTAGCAGGCATGACAAGCAAGCATGAATGAGTAGGCACAACAGGGCTCAAACAACTCCTACTCATGCTAGTGGGTTTCATCTATTTACTGTGGCAATGACAGGTCATGCAAAGGATAAAGGGGTTCAGCTACCGCAGCAAGTAACAGATGAATCGGTGTTGTCCTAATGCAGTAAAAGAGAGCAGGAGCGAGAGAGTGGGATTGTATCGGAATGAACAAGGGGGTTTTGCTTGCCTGGCACTTCTGAAGATAACATTGAGTCTTCATCAGTGTCAACGATCACATCCTCGGTATCACGTCTATCGAGAGGGGACAAATACCGGCAACACAGAAGGGAACACAATCAATGCAATGCACAATATGATGCATGATCATGACATGGCAAAATGAATGTGTTTTGGGCTAATGCAACTAGCAACAGATTAAATGAAGTTGGTTTGAATACAAGATTCAAATTCAAACTCCATATGTGATTATTCAAATGCCATTTAATTGATTTGTGCTAAACATCAGCTATAAGCTGTTCTAACATGCATGAAAATGGTACAGGTGGATTCCTTGAATTTTTCTGATAATTTTTCATATATAAATTATTTAATTTGGAGTTACGGTTAATTTTCTATGAATTTTAGAAGTTTTGGTTATTATCTGAAATTTATAAATCATTTTTGATTTATTTTAATTCCAGAAACAAATAGTGCGTCAGCATGACATATTAGTGACATCAGCAGGTCAGCGTGGCTGGTCCAGGTCAAACCTGGCCAGTGGGGTCCACACGTCAGTGTCACAGGACTGCTTAGCTCACTGACAGGTGGGACCAAGTCAACGGCCACGTCAGCGTAGTCAACACTGACGCGTGGGCCCACCGGGGTTAGTTAAAACTAAACAGGAGCTAAACTAAGTTAATTAGGCAGTGGGGGCCGTATGTCAGTGAGAGAGAGGGGGGTCAAACCCGGGTCAACTCGCCGGAGTTGACCCGAGGCTCGTCGCCGGCGAGGCCAGGGACGGCGGAGAGCATCGGGATTCGCCCTCCGATGACCAAAAGAGCGGCGGAGGGGCTCTACGG
Source organism: Triticum aestivum (assembly GCF_018294505.1). Lineage (NCBI taxonomy): Eukaryota > Viridiplantae > Streptophyta > Magnoliopsida > Poales > Poaceae > Triticum > Triticum aestivum. Next base: position 478,220,321 of record NC_057807.1, on the reverse strand, counting down.
GATGCCCAGGCCCGCGCGCATCTAACAGGGCCAACGGGAGAAGCTAGGGTGGCCGGAGGCGACGGCAATCATGACGACGGCGGCGGCCGGAGTTCGGGTGGTGGCGGGTTTGGCGCTACGAGCGGTGGTTTGGCGCGCTGAGGGCACTAGGGAGAAGCTCTTGCTCCTACGAATCCAAAGGAACGGACGGGAGGCCGCGAGGTGGCCGGAGTTGAGCACGGCGTCGACCTCGGCGGCGGCCGGAGCTCGGGCGAGCTCGGGGTCGGGGTTAGGGAGCACGGCAGGAGGAGCTGGGGCGTGCTACGGACTCTTGAGATCGCGGTGAGCACGTCAGTGGGCTCGGATACGAGCTAGGGTGGCTGTGGCCACGGCCACGCCATGGCCGGCGGCGAGAACTCTCGGCCGCGGTGGAGGAAGAGGCTAGGGGATGAGCGCGAGCTTGAGGGAAGGGGGAAGAGGAAGAGGGGCTCACAGTGGACTGGACGGAGGGGTCGGCGAGCTCGGGGAAGCTTCTGCGACGGCGAATTTACGGCGGCGATCTCCGGGCACCGGGGATGAAGATGACGATGCTCCGGTCGACTGGGGCCTCCTTTGGTCGCGTGCGTCGGTGTGCAGCTCCATGGGGTCGGGACGGAGCTCCTGAGCTCATCGGAAGGGCGAGGGGTGGCCGGTGGCTATGGATGCGACGGCGGCGCCCTCCGGTGGCTCTCGGTGGTGCTCCAAATCGAGAGAGGGAGAGAGCCAGAGCGAGCAGAGAGAGGGATAGCGGTCGGGGACGACTCCGTGGCGTCGCTAGAGGGCTCGGGGAGGAAGCAGGAGGTGGCCAGGGGAAGCAGGAGGTGGCGCGCGCGGCGGCGTCGCGGTGTCTGTCCTCCTGGCAGGGAGGAAGACAACAGGGGGGGGAGATGGGCTGGGCCGTGCTGCTGGGCCAGGTGGGCTACCAGGTGAGCGTCAGGTAGTCCTTCTCTCTTTTATTTCTGTTCTGTTTCTCTTTTCTATTTCTGCAATTTGTTTTTGATTTGATTTAAAATATCAAATCATTTTATAAAATCCTGGAAATGATTATGGGTGCTTTCTGAATTATTTCAGTGACCCTTAACAATTTCCAACATTTATTTGAACATTTAAATTATTTATAGTATTTAAATGCCCAAAGTCAAATACAATATGGTTTATTCAAAAATCCAAAAATGTCTTGGAAAAATATCCATCATCTCTGGATATGGTTTTCACCCTTTTCCAGTAATCATGAACATTTTTGCAAACCAATTTGGGTTCTGCGAAAATATTTTGAAGTTGAACCTATTTGCAATGCTTTGGTGCTAGGGCTTGGTCATCCCCATTTCAAATTTCATAAAATTTAAACATGTTGCATAAATGCTAAAACAAAAACAAACAAGGGCTGATCTGGGGCTGTGACATATGGACTAAAACCCTCCGGTTTATATAGACACCGGAGAGGGCTAGGGTTACACAGAGTCGGTTAAAATGGTAGGAGATCTACATATCCGTATTGCCAAGCTTGCCTTCCACGCCAAGGAAAGTCCCATCCGGACACGGGACGAAGTCTTCAATCGTGTATCTTCATAGTCTTAGAGTCCGGCCGATGATGATAGTCCGGCTATCCGGACACCCCCTAGTCCAGGACTCCCTCACCCACCATATCCAACCCCCAGACGGCAAAAGGCCAGGTGAGGGGGATGATCTTGAGTGCGGAAGCCGGCAAGTGTTGCTTGGAGCTGAAAACTTGGCACCCTTTGTATTGCTTGACCAATTCTTTGGCATCTTGCAAAGCAGTCGGCCAGAAGAAACCATGGCGGAAAGCTTTGGCGACAAGTGATCTTGAGGCCGCGTGGTGGCCGCACTCGCCTTGGTGGATGTCCTTGAGGATTGCAATGCCCTTCTCTTGCTCGACGCAGCGCTGGAAGACTCACTGTGCCTAACGAGTTCTCTGTTTACTATTGTGTATGCTCTGGCTCGGCATCGAACTTGTATTGCCGAGATCTCGTCAGTCGGCAGCTCTCTGTTCACCAGAAAGTTGAGGATGGGCGGGGCCCATGATGGAGCTGCGACCTCTTCTATTGCCAACACAGCTACTGCGACCAGGGCGGGTGTTGGGGAACGTAGCAGAAATTCAAAAATTTTCCTACGTAACACCAAGATCTATCTATGGAGAGACCAGCAACGAGTAGAAAGGGAGTGCATCTACATACCCCTGTAGATCGCTAAGCGGAAGCGTTCAAGTGAACGGGGTTGATGGAGTCGTACTCGTCGTGATTCAGATCACCGATGATCCTAGTGCCGAACGGACGGCACCTCCGCGTTCAACACACGTACAGCTCGACGATGTCTCCCACGCCTTGATACAGCAAGGAGAGAGGGAGAGGTTGAGGAAGACTCCATCCAGCAGCAGCACAACGGCGTGGTGGTGATGGAGGAGCGTGGCAATCCTGCAGGGCTTCGCCAAGCACCTACGGGAGAGGAGGAGGTGTCATGGGAGGGAGGGAGGCGCCAAGGGCTCAGGTATGGATGCCCTCCCTCCCCTCCACTATATATAGGGGCAAGGGAGAGGGGGGAGGCGCAGCCTTGCCCCTTACTCCAAGAAAGGGGTGCGGCTAAGGAGGGGGGGAGGAGTCCATCCTCCCCAAGGCACCTCGGAGGTGCCTTCCCCCTTTAGGACTCTTCCCACTAGGGTTCCCTAGGCGCATGGGCCTCTTGGGGCTGGTGCCCTTGGCCCATGTAGGCCAAGGCGCACCCCCTACAGCCCATGTGGCCCCCCGGGGCAGGTGGCCCCACCCGGTGGGCCCCCGGGACCCTTCCGGTGGTCCCGGTACAATACCGATGACCCCGAAACTTGTCCCGATGGCCGAAACAGGACTTCCTATATATAAATCTTTACCTCCGGACCATTTCGGAACTCCTCGTGACGTCCGGGATCTCATCCGGGACTCCGAACAACATTCGGTAACCACATACAAACTTCCTTTATAACCCTAGCGTCATCGAACCTTAAGTGTGTAGACCCTACGGGTTCGGGAGACATGCAGACATGACCGAGATGTTCTCCGGTCAATAACCAACAGCGGGATCTGGATACCCATGTTGGCTCCCACATGTTCCACGATGATCTCATCGGATGAACCACGATGTCAAGGACTCAATCAATCCCGTATACAATTCCCTTTGTCTAGCGGTATGGTACTTGCCCGAGATTCGATCGTCGGTATACCGATACCTTGTTCAATCTCGTTACCGGCAAGTCTCTTTACTCGTTCCGTAACACATCATCCCGTGATCAACTCCTTGATCACACTGTGCACATTATGATGATGTCCTACCGAGTGGGCCCAGAGATACCTCTCCGTTTACACGGAGTGACAAAATCCCAATCTCGATTCGTGCCAACCCAACAGACACTTTCAGAGATACCCGTGGTGTACCTTTATAGCCACCCAGTTACGTTGTGACGTTTGGCACACCCAAAGCACTCCTACGGTATCCGGGAGTTGCACAATCTCATGGTCTAAGGAAATGATACTTGACATTAGAAAAGCTTTAGCATACGAACTACATGATCTTGTGCTAGGCTTAGGATTGGGTCTTGTCCATCTCATCATTCTCCTAATGATGTGATCCCGTTATCAACGACATCAAATGTCCATAGCCAGGAAACCATGACTATCTGTTGATCACAACGAGCTAGTCAACTAGACGCTCACTAGGGACAGATTGTGGTCTATGTATTCACACGTGTATTACGATTTCCGGATAATACAGTTATAGCATGAATAAAAGACAATTATCATGAACAAGGAAATATAATAATACTTTTATTATTGCCTCTAGGGCATATTTCCAACAGTCTCCCACTTGCACTAGAGTCAATAATCTAGTTCACATCGATATGTGATTAACACTCAAGGTCACATCCCCACGTGACTAACACCCAAAGAGTTTACTAGAGTCAATAATCTAGTTCACATTTACCATGTGATTAACACTCGATGAGTTCTGGGTTTGATCATGTTATGCTTGTGAGAGAGGTTATAGTCAACGGGTCTGAACCTTTCAGATCTGTGTGTGCTTTACAAATCTCTATGTCATCTCCTAGATGCAGCTACCACGTTCTATTTGGAGCTATTCCAAATAACTGTTGTACTTGGAGCTATTCTAAATTGTTGCTCCATTATACGTATCCGGTATCTCTACTCAGAGCTATCCAGATAGGTGTTAAGCTTGCATCGACGTAACCCTTTACGACGAACTCTTTTACCACCTCCATAATTGAGAAAATTCCTTAGTCCACTAGTTACTAAGGATAACTTTGACCGCTGTCCTGTGATCCATTCTTGGATCACTCTTGTACCCCTTGACTGACTCATGGTAAAGTACACTTCAGGTGTGGTACACAGCATAGCATACTGTAGAGCCTATGTCTTAAGCATAGGGGACGACCTTCGTTCCTTTCTCTCTATTCTGCCATGGTCGAGCTTTAAGTCTTAACTTCATACCTTACAACTTAGGCAAGAACTCCTTCTTTGACTGATCCATCTTGAACACCTTCAAGATCACGTCAAGGCATGTGCTCATTTGAAAGTACTATTAAGCGTTTTGATCTATCCTTATAGATCTTGATGCTCAATGTTCAAGTAGCTTAATCCAGGTTTTCCATTGAAAACACTTTCCAAATAACCCTATATGCTTTCCAGAAATTCTACGTCATTTCTGATCATTAATATGTCAACAACATATACTCATCAGAAATTCTATAGTGCTCCCACTCACTTCTTTGGAAATACAAGTTTCTCATAAACTTTGTATACACCCAAAATCTTTGATCATCATCAAAGCATACATTCCAACTCCGAGATGCTCACTCCAGTCCTTAGAAGGATTGCTGGAGCTTTGCATACTTATTAGCATCTTTTGGGATTGACAAAACCTTCCGGTTGTACAACCTTTCCTCAAGTATAACATCGAGGAAACAATGTTTTTGACATCCTATCTGCAAGATTTCATAAATAATGCAGTAATTGCTAATATAATTCCAACAGACTCTTAGCATCGCTACGAGTGAGAAAGTCTCATCGTAGTCAACTCCTTGAACTTGTCGAAAAACATCTTAACGACAAGTCGAGCTTTCTCAATGGTGACACTTACCATCATTGTCTGTCTTCCTTTCAAAATCCATATGTACCTAACAACCTTACGACCATCAAGTAGTTCTTCCAAAGTCTACACTTTGTTTTCATACATGGATCCTCTCTCGGGTTTTATGGCCTCGAGCCATTTATCGGAATCCGAGCCCACCATCGTTTCTCCATAGCTCGTAGGTTCATTGTTGTCTAGCAACATGACTTCCAAGACAGGATTACGTACCACTCTGAAGTAGTACGCATCCTTGTCATCCTACGAGGTTTGGTAGTGACTCGATCCGAAGTTTCATGATCACTATCATAAGCTTCTACTTCAATTGGTGTAGGTGCCACAGGAACAACTTCCTGTGCCCTGCTACACACTGGTTGAAGTGATGGTTCAATAACCTCATCAAGTCTCCACCATCCTCCCACTCAATTCTTTCGAGAGAAACCTTTCCTCGAGAAAGGACCCAATTCTAGAAACAATTCATATTGCTTTCGGATCTGAATTAGGAGGTATACCCAACTGTTTTGGGTGTCCTATGAAGATGTACTTTATCCGCTTTGGGTTCGAGCTTAATCCTGAAACTTTTTCACATAAGCGTCGCAGCCCCAAACCTTCAAGAAATGACAACTTAGGTTTCTCTAAACCATAATTCATACGGTGTCATCTCATCGGAATTACGTGGTGCCCTATTTAAAGTGAATGTGGTTGTCTTTAATGCCTAACCCATAAACTATCGTGGCAGTTCGATAAGAGACATCATGGTATGCATCATATCCAATAGGGTGCAACTATGATGTTCGGACACACCATCACACTATGGTGTTCCAGGCGGTATTAATTGTGAAACAATTTCCACAATGTCTTAATTGTGTGCCAAAACTCGTAACTCAGATACTCATCTCTATGATCATATCATAGACATTTTATCCTCTTGTCACAATGATCTTCTACTTCACTCTGAAATTACTTGAACCATTCAATAATTCAGACTTGTATTTCATCAAGTAAATATTCTCAACATCTACTCGAATCATCTGTGAAGTAAGAACATAACGATATTCACTGCATGCCTCAGCACTCATTGGACTGCACACATCAAAATGTGTTGCTTCCAACAAGTTGCTATCTTGTTCCATCTTACTGAAAACGAGGCTTTTCAGTCATCTTGCCCATGTGGTATGATTTGCATGTCCCAAGTGATTCAAAATCAAGTGAGTCAAAACGGTCCATTTGCATGGAGTTTCTTCATGCATATACACCAATAGACATGGTTCGCATGTCTCAAACTTTTCAAAAACGAGTGAGTCCAAAGATCCATCAACATGGAGCTTCTTCATGCGTTTTAAACCAATATGACTTACATGGCAGTGCCACCAGTAAGTGGTACTATCATTACTATCTTTTGGCATGAAAATGTGTATCACTACGATCGAGATTCAATAAACCATTCAGGTTCAATACTAATCTTGATGGTAGAGGGAGCGTGCGATGTTTGATCACATCAAACTTGGAAACACTTCCAACACATATCTTCAGCTCACCTTTAGCTAGTCTCCTTTTGTTTCGTAGCTTTTATTTCGAGTTACTAACACTTAGCAACCGAACCGGTATCTAATACCCTGGTGCTACTAGGAGTACTAGCAAAGTACACATTAACATAATGTATATCCAATATACTTCTATCGACCTTGCCAGCCTTCTAATCTACCAAGTATCTAGGGTAATTCTGCTCTAGTGGTTGTTCCCCTTATTACAGAAGCACTTAGTCTCGGGTTTGGGTTTTACCTTGGGTTTCTTCACTAGAGCAGTAGCTGATTTGCCGTTTCATGAAGTATCCCTTCTTGCCCTTGCCCTTCTTGAAACTAGTGGTTTCACCAACCATTAACAATTGATGCTCCTTCTTGATTTCTACTTTCGCGGTGTCAAACATCGTGAATACCTCAAGGATCATCATATCTATCCCTGATATGTTATAGTTCATCACGAAGCTCTAACAGCTTGGTGGCAATGACTTTGGAGAACCATCACTGTCTTATCTGGAAGATCAACTCCCACTTGATTCAAATGATTGTTGTACTCAGACAATCTGAGCACAAGCTCAACAATTGGGCTTTTCTCCTTAGTTTGCAGGTTAAGAAAGTCATCGGAGGTCTTATACCTCTTGACATGGGCACGAGCCTGAAATCCCAATTTCAGCCCTCAAAACATCTCATATGTTTCGCGATGTTTCAAAAACGTCTTTGGTGCCTCAACTCTAAACCGTTTAACTGAACTATCACGTAGTTATCAAAACGTGTATGTCAGATGTTCGCAACAACCACAGACAACGTTCGAGGTTCAGCACACTGAGCGGTGCATTAAGGACATAAGCCTTCTATGAAGCAATGAGGACAATCCTCAGTTTATGGACCTAGTCCGCATAATTGCTACTATCAACTTTCAACTAATTTTTCTCTAGGAACATATCTAAACAGTAGAACTATAGCGTGAGCTATGACATAATTTGCAAAAACCTTTTGACTATGTTCAGGATAATTAAGTTCATCTTATGAACTCCCACTCAGATAGACATCCCTCTAGTCATCTAAGTGATTACATGATCCGAGTCAAACTAGGCCGTGTCCGATCATCACGTGAGACGGACTAGTCATCATCGGTGAACATCTTCATGTTGATCGTATCTTCTATACGACTCATGTTCGACCTTTCGGTCTCCGTGTTCCGAGGCCATGTCTGTACATGCTAGGCTCGTCAAGTTAACCCTAAGTGTTTTGCATGTGTTCCGAGGCCATGTCTGTACATGCTAGGCTCGTTAACACCCGTTGTATTTGAACGTCTGAATAAAACACCCGATCATCACGTGATGTTTTGAAACAGCGAACTGTCGCAACGGTGCACAGTTAGGGGAGAACACTTCTTGAAATTGTTGTAAGGGATCATCTTATTTACTACCGTCGTTCTAAGCAAATAAGATGTATAAACATGATAAACATCACATGCAATCAAATAGTGACATGATATGGCCATCATCACTTTGCTCCTTTTGATCTCCATCTTCGGGGCTCCATGATCATCATCGTCACCGGCATGACACCACGATCTCCATCATCATGATCTCCATCATCGTGTCTTCATGAAGTTGCCTCGCCAACTATTACTTCTACTACTATGGCTAACGGTTAGCAATAAAGTAAAGTAATTACATGACGTTTAAGTTGACACGCAGGTCACAAATAAATAAAGACAACTCCTATGGCTCCTGCCGGTTGTCATACTCATCGACATGTAAGTCGTGATTCCTATTACAAGAACATGATCAATCTCATACATCACATATATCATTCATCACATCCTTTTTGGCCATATCACATCACATAGCATACCCTGCAAAAACAAGTTAGACGTCCTCTAATTGTTGTTTGCATGTTTTACGTGGCTGCTATGGGTTTCTAGCAAGAACGTTTCTTACCTACGCATGAACCACAACGTGATATGCCAATTGCTATTTACCCTTCATAAGGACCCTTTTCATCGAATCCGATCCGACTAAAGTGGGAGAGACAGACACCCGCCAGCCACCTTATGCAACTAGTGCATGTTTGTCGGTGGAACCGGTCTCACGTAAGCGTACGTGTAAGGTTGGTCCGGGCCGCTTCATCCCACGATGCCGCCGAATCAAGATAAGACTAGTAACGGCAAGCATATTGAACAATATCGACGCCCACAACTACTTTGTGTTCTACTCGTGCAAAGAATCTACGCAATAGACCTAGCTCATGATGCCACTGTTGGGGAACGTAGCAGAAATTCAAAAAATTTCCTACGTAACACCAAGATCTATCTATGGAGAGACCAGCAACGAGTAGAAAGGGAGTGCATCTACATACCCTTGTAGATCGCTAAGCGGAAGCGTTCAAGTGAACGGGGTTGATGGAGTCGTACTCGTCGTGATTCAGATCACCGATGATCCTAGTGCCGAACGGACGGCACCTCCGCGTTCAACACACGTACAGCTCGACGATGTCTCCCACGCCTTGATCCAGCAAGGAGAGAGGGAGAGGTTGAGGAAGACTCCATCCAGCAGCAGCACAACGGCGTGGTGGTGATGGAGGAGCGTGGCAATCCTGCAGGGCTTCGCCAAGCACCTACGGGAGAGGAGGAGGTGTCACGGGAGGGAGGGAGGCGCCAAGGGCTTAGGTATGGATGCCCTCCCTCCCCTCCACTATATATAGGGGCAAGGGAGAGGGGGGAGGCGCAGCCTTGCCCCTTACTCCAAGAAAGGGGTGCGGCTAAGGAGGGGGGGAGGAGTCCATCCTCCCCAAGGCACCTCGGAGGTGCCTTCCCCCTTTAGGACTCTTCCCTCTAGGGTTCCCTAGGCGCATGGGCCTCTTGGGGCTGGTGCCCTTGGCCCATGTAGGCCAAGGCGCACCCCCTACAGCCCATGTGGCCCCCCGGGGCAGGTGGCCCCACCCGGTGGGCCCCCGGGACCCTTCCGGTGGTCCCGGTACAATACCGATGACCCCGAAACTTGTCCCGATGGCCGAAACAGGACTTCCTATATATAAATCTTTACCTCCGGACCATTTCGGAACTCCTCGTGACATCCGGGATCTCATCCGGGACTCCGAACAACATTCGGTAACCACATACAAACTTCCTTTATAACCCTAGCGTCATCGAACCTTAAGTGTGTAGACCCTACGGGTTCGGGAGACATGCAGACATGACCGAGATGTTCTCTGGTCAATAACCAACAGCGGGATCTGGATACCCATGTTGGCTCCCACATGTTCCACGATGATCTCATCGGATGAACCACGATGTCAAGGACTCAATCAATCCCGTATACAATTCCCTTTGTCTAGCGGTATGGTACTTGCCCGAGATTCGATCGTCGGTATACCGATACCTTGTTCAATCTCGTTACCGGCAAGTCTCTTTACTCGTTCCGTAACACATCATCCCGTGATCAACTCCTTGATCACACTGTGCACATTATGATGATGTCCTACCGAGTGGGCCCAGAGATACCTCTCCGTTTACACGGAGTGACAAAATCCCAATCTCGATTCGTGCCAACCCAACAGACACTTTCAGAGATACCCGTAGTGTACCTTTATAGCCACCCAGTTACGTTGTGACGTTTGGCACACCCAAAGCACTCCTATGGTATCCGGGAGTTGCACAATCTCATGGTCTAAGGAAATGATACTTGACATTAGAAAAGCTTTAGCATACGAACTACATGATCTTGTGCTAGGCTTAGGATTGGGTCTTGTCCATCTCATCATTCTCCTAATGATGTGATCCCGTTATCAACGACATCAAATGTCCATAGCCAGGAAACCATGACTATCTGTTGATCACAACGAGCTAGTCAACTAGAGGCTCACTAGGGACAGATTGTGGTCTATGTATTCACACGTGTATTACGATTTCCGGATAATACAGTTATAGCATGAATAAAAGACAATTATCATGAACAAGGAAATATAATAATACTTTTATTATTGCCTCTAGGGCATATTTCCAACAGCGGGGTGGGTTGGGTGGTGAAGAGTTGGAGTCATCCACCGCCTGCTGTGTCGTCGTAGTCCCCGGGCCAACTGCTGCAGTCCTCGGGCCGGGTTCTGAAGTCCCCGAGCTAGGTGTGACTACAGCAGTCCCCGAGCCGCCTGCCGAAGTCTCCGAGCCGCCTGCTGGGTTCCCCAAGTCGGATCCGACTGCATCAGGATCAGGCGGCACGAATATGGAGTCTGATTCTGGAGACGGCTTGACAGATGGCTTGAGGATGCGTTGGAGGGAGACGCCGGTTGGTACGGCTTGCCGGGTGGAGCCGATTCATGCCAGGGCGTCTGCTTGCTCGTTGTCGGCCCGTGGCACGTGGAGAAACTCGCACCCTTCAAAGTATCCACTGAGTTGCTGAACGAGGAAGCGGTAGCTCGCCATGTTTGTGTCCTTGGCGTCCTAATCGCCAGATGATTGTTGGATCACCATGTCCGAGTCGCCATAGCACAGGATCCGGCCGATGCCGAGTTCTTTGGCCAGCCGGAGCCCATGTATGAACGCCTCGTACTCGCCACGTTGTTGGAGGCGGCAAAATGAATTTGCAACGTGTATCTGAGCTTGATATTGAAGCTTATTTCTCTCTCATACATGAAAGTTGAGGATGGGCGGGGCCCATGTTGGAGGCGGCAAAATGTCGCATTGCTACGGGCTATACTGTATATAAATGAATCAGACAAATTATTGATATTGAAGCTTATTTCTCTCTCATACACCAACCTCAAGGTCGACGGCAGGTTCCCGCGATCTAGTGTAGCAACATAAAAACTCCACCCCATGACACACTCTTATGTTTTCCTGTCGGACCCTCCCCTTCCGCTCGGTTTTCACTGTAGTGAGACATTTCTTGCTGGAGCCCTCTCCTTTTAAACGGGATGACGCCCACCTCACCTTCGCCATCGCGGCCTCTCTCCTTCACATCATACTTCCCCACGGAGGGATTGCATTTAGACGTCGAAAAAAATCGATGGTGAGGGAGTCATGGAGGAGGGGTAGAGAACGAACTGGTGAAAGCCAAAAAAACCTGCGTACAATGTTCGCTCCGCCTGGGTCATAGAGGAGTCCCCCTGGTAGAGGAGTTTGGGGAGAAGAAGACGGCGACGTGAGGACATGTAGGGAGGATCGCAAGGAAGGCACGCTGGTAGAGGAGATCAGGAAGAAGAGGACGGCAGCGCGAGGACGTCGGGAATATCGCGAGGAGGGCCGGTGATGGGAGGATTGCTTTCACATACACGTTAATGGGCCAACCCAATGCTGTGATGTGATGATGTCAAAGTTGGGCGAAAGATAGGAGTGGTGGGATGAGGTGGAGTGAGGCGAGACTACCAACTAAGACATTAGTAGTAGAGATTACTGAGAGTTTGTATAACATACATAATCCTTATGGAAAATGTTAGGCTGAATCTTTGAGTAAGTGAACTTGTAAACTCCATTGTAGACCATGCATACACATTATTCTCCAGAAGAACTGGTGCAGATTATTTGAAGGAGCTTGATATCCCATAGACCATAGTCCTCGCGTAGTCTTGCATTGAAAGATATAGGTATGTAAGACAGTTAGCTTGGAATGAAATAGATAATTAAACGGAAAAGAGAAGAACTGCAATGAGGTAGAACTTCCAGTAGGGTCACATTTCATTACTCAGACTAACCAAAAGTTTCAGAACCGAGTTCTTGGAGCTCTTTGTCTTTGAGGTCATCATTCTTTATAATCTAAAACGTGAACATTTGGTTGGTAAAGAAAATTACATGTTAAATATGACATGTTATAGCAAGCCTAATATCAGGACCACCTCTCATGGGCACAATCAACTCCCTAAAGCCTATTTTTTTATCAGATGCATAATGCACATCACTTACTGAGGAAGATTTTAGCCTCTTCAACATAACAATTGGCATCCCTTGTCAAAGCTCACACCAAAATAACTGCATGTGTAATCATTCTATCCTTTGATTAATAGACTGAAAATAAGTACACAAAAGAGAGGAGCTACTCACATTCAAACTTCTGCCACAAGCTCGTTGATGGTCATGATCCTTCAACATGTTCACACATAGTGCGTAAAAAAATAATATTCCTCCAACCAGCCCATACAGAATGCCTCAAATTGGCATGATAAAACAAATCCAGATTGCATTATTCATTGACATGATAAAAAATGAAAACATCTCAAACCAATATGTATGTAGAACCTGAAATTATATCTTGTGTATCAAAACGACTATACAACCTTCCAAAAAGCGAAGGAGGACCATACATAATACAATACTCCTTTCCAGCACTTTACGTCGCCCGCCTCCCAATGCATCCCTGGTCATCTCCATGGCCTACAGGAGACGCTTCACCTACAACAGAATTTCGAGATAGGAATCCCTTCTTCACCTACAGCAAAATTTCGAGATCCCAACACTATCAGGCTAATACAAAGATCCATGAGAAGTGTGAATGCACCAACGTCTCCGAGTAGCAATGTACCCGGATCAGCTGCCTGATTTTTAGATGGTGTAGCTGGCAAATCTTCAAATCTAGTCCCCAAGAAGAAAATCAAGAGTAGATCATGAAGTTAATATACAGAGCTTCCAGAAATCACACATTCACCTACATCCAAAATGAAGCCTCCACCTGCCAAATGTCCCAAAGGCAGTATGTAAGGCAGCGGAATGGATGATCAAATCGTAAAACACAATCTAGTATTTACCAGCGATTCAGTATCCTGCACGTTGGACTGGATCTTAAAGAGCCTCTGCTTCATATTGTCTGCTTAGATCTCACCATGTAAGACAAAACCAACAACAACGAATAGAAATAGGCACGGGAAGAGAGGGTAGCGATCTTGGCGAAGACCTCGTAGACGCAGAGTCGCAGTACTGGCGCTCGTAGCCCTGGAACACCTCGCTGCTTATGATTGCTCCTCTTGATCGCCTTTCATGGCATGTATTAAAGATAAATGGTAGCTAACCAGACCTGGCCGCTGCCACCGCCGAGAGGAGGTTGAGTAGTCAGCCGTTTGCGTAGGTGAAAGCTGCTATGTACGTCCTTGATCCATCACCCACCGTCCAGGATCGACCCATGCACTTGAGACAGTAATGGGAGCGCATCGAAGCAGACTTCATGGCTATGTCCCGGATCCACCGCCCTCTGTCCTGCTTGACCCATCCACAGGAATCAACAGCAGACGCATCGGCTCGTCGTCGATGCTGACGAGCTGTTTCATTGCGAGGTCAAGGGGGACCACAGAAGGGCCGCACGGGTGCCTGTGCTACGCGCTACTCGCTAGCGGCGTCAACTGGGAAGGGGCGGCTAGGGTTTGAAGAGGGAGGAGGAGACACAACTTGCATGGATTTTTCGTTCCTTGCGTGCATGGGTATGACGGTTTTGCTGGTTCTTTGGCCGGATCGCATGGGGGTGGGACCACGTAATTAAGAAGAACGAATCACGTTTGGGGTGGAACGTACGCAGGGAAAACCAACAGCGCACGGGAGGGAGGCTCGACGAAGGGTTCGACGACGTAAGACGGGAAACGGAACGCTGCGTTTCTTTTAGGTATTATTATTATTATATTATATTAATTATTATTATTGGAGAATTAGAGATGAGATTAGAGATTATTTGTTTCCTAAAAATATATTATTTGTTTCCTAAAGCAAATTCATTAACGAAAGAGATCCGTTGATTTGGCTAAGGTAGGAAAGAACCTATTATCTGTTTGCTAAAGCAAATTGCATTAATGGGAGAGATGCGTTGATTTGGCTAAGGTAGGAAAGAATCTATTATTTGTTTTCTAAAAAAAATTGCATTAATGAGAGAGATTTGTTGATTTGGCTAAGGTAGGAAATAATCTATTATTTGTTTGCTAAAGCAAATTGCATTAATGGGAGAGATCCGTTAATTTCGCTAAGGTGGAAAAGAATCTATTATTTATTTCCTAAAGCAAATTGCATTAATGAAAGAGATTCGTTGATTTGGCTAAGGTAGGAAAGTTAGATCCGTGATCTTTTGTCATTAGGAAAATGTTCAAAATAAACCGTACCAGACTGCCAACTCCTCCATTAGGTTTTTTTTTCGCTGGTTAATTTTCGTAGGTTTTTTTCGCTGAATTGTCTTGGGTGCGATCGGAGGTTAGGCCCTGGAATGCGTGAGGGCGGGTGGGGGCTTCGGTACGCGGTTTTTGCGGTTCGTGGCAGCTCAATATGAGGTGGGACGAGGTACCAAAAAAGCCATGGAAGGTGGGACGAAAAAAAACCTGGAAGCGAGACTACCCACTGCTCCATTAGGAGTAGAGATCACGCACGCCTCTTCCAGAGAGCAATTAGGCCAAGCACTCGACGGCACTACCGTCCCTGACCATCGGCCTGATACACGGCTGTGGCGGCGACTCCCTCCGGCCCCAAGGACACAAGGACCCTCGGCCTCGACAGCGCTCCAGCGGCGCAGCACCAGCGCGCGATGCAGGCGGCTGAGGCACCCCATGGTTGACGACGCCCTCCTCTGTAGGCGCGTCGAAGCGGCGCCCTCCGGCGCTTCAATCCGCCACATGACTGCCGACGACAGCAGCAGCAAACGGCAAGGCCTCTCTATGGCCAGAGGAGGCCACTCCAGCGATCTGCAATTGCCGCAGACGATCACTGGAGAAGTCTGGAGAAGTTGGCTACTAGAGTTTCGGCCACCACGCGATTCACGGCGAAGACGAGATGTTCCTCGTACAAAAAGGAAAGAAACTAATCAGGAGATTGATTGATTGATTTTGTCTTCTTGCAATCATCAATTAATAATCTAACAATGAATTGCTTTTCTCCTGTATGTATATGCGCTCACACGAATCTCACGAAGAATTGATCAATCGTGAACTACAAAGAAAGAAGAACTGATGGAAGAACGCAACGCCAGCCTCCATCGATTCAACAATTGGAAGCCTCGAACACACTCTGCCAAAGGACAGAAAATCAATCAATTGAGCAGATTTATCATACTCCAAGCAGGAACATCAGAACTTGAAATTGGGCACAATTTTCAATTACACAAGGAAGACGCACAGAAAAGGATATGGGCGTTGGCATCCAGGATCACTCGATCGAAAATCCATACCAATAACTGTAAGCATCCATGTGATTTCCTCAATTTGTGATGTTCTTACCTCTTAAATGAGATCGGCCGCGGATCAGCGGACTCGATTCCGGACGGAGGAAGGTCTAAGCGGCGGCCGCTCGTCCACTCTCCTCCCTTTTCCCCCTGGATGCGGATGGTTGAGGCCGCACCCGCGGCCTCCATCGGCACGGCCGTCTACAGCGGCGACGACCACATCCCGGCAGCAAACGCTCCTCCCTCCGGAGGAGCACCACGGCCCGCCACGCATCCCGGCAACAGAGACGGCCAACGCGCATGCGGAGCGCAGTTCTCTCCGCCACACCTTGGCACGGCGGTGGCCTTCGGCTCCAACGCCGCTTCTCCTGATGCGGCGCGATGGCGCGGCGGCCAGCGGTGGCGGCGGCCAACATCCGTCCCACGTCGTGGAGATGCTGCCCAGGCGCAGACGACCTTCGATTGGCGACGCCATCTTCCCTCCTAATTCCTCACGAGGAGACGTGCTATGACTCTGTACAGCCAAAGCTAACTCAATCGATGGATTCTTGGCCGTAGCGAGAATCACCGGAGAACCTTATCTCTTCGGCCATTTAATAATTTGCATTTTTTCTATTGCCAAATAAGGACATCAGCTTTAGTACTACTTGCCTAGAAGCCCTCAGGCTAATTGTGATCGTATCACTCAGACCCTCTGGTCTTGTCATATTGTGCATCATATTTTAAAAAATGAATTCTACATGTATTATGAGCATAGTAGTATTGTTCAAGTGTTCATACCTTGAATTTCCATTATATATTAGAGACGACATTGTGCCATATTATACATGTTTGCCTCAGCATTCATTGTAAATATTAGTTTTAGAACAACATTTTTCTGTCTTTTGCAATTGGAATTAATTTTTCTTGCAAATCTTGACGAAATCCAAAATAAGGATTTTGAAGTGTCATACTTAATATGACTACATCATATTTTATTTGCGAATCACAAGGTATTGATGGCATCTACTGCAGAATTTGCAGATTATCTATCACTACCGTGAGGTCTACATCTTGTTATTTTGATAAGATGACTAACTCCACCGTTGAGCCCGCGAGCACATCGCCGCCGGCCATGGCGCCGCCGCGGCCACAGCCGCTGCCGCTCGCGTCCGAGACCATCAGCGCGCTCAGCACACTCCCAGAAGCCGAGCACACCCACCAGATCCTCCTCCCGTACGCAGTAGCGCCGAACCCGACTGCTCCCGTGCTTCGGCCGCCGCCAAACCTCGACGCCGGCATAGTTCCCGGCCACACCGGCTCCAACCAGTGGCACCACTAGATGCAGCGCACTCCCAGGAGTCGAGCAAGCCTAGCCGCGCGTCGAACCATCGCCGGAGGGCGATTTCCGAAGATCTCTGGCGCAGTTTGTGTCATCGGCGGCTAAACGCCGGTGGGTTGACCTGGCTACGTCATAGCTGCTAATGACCCCTCTAATCAACCCCTTAAGCCACTGCCACATGGGCCCATGCGCCTGTTTAGTTTAGATTAATTTTCCTGGTTAGTTTATATTAACCCAGTGAGACCCACGCGTCAGCTTTGACCGCGCTGACCTGGCTGTTTACTGGCCCCACATGTCATGTTGACTTCGCTGACGTGGGCGTTGACCGGACCCACCTGTCAGTGTCACTAACCAGCCCCAGTCACTTACTAGTGGATCCCACAGGTCAGGTTTGACCTGGTCGACGCCTGTTGACCGCTGACGTCACCCTGACGTAGTGCTGACGCATTAATTCAATTACTGGAATTATTCTTATACAGGAAATTCCAAAAAATAACCAAAACTTCTAAAAATCATAGAAAATCAACCGTAGCTCCAAATCAAATAAATTATATATGAAAAATGATCAGAAAAATCCAATCTATCCATCTGCACTGGTTTTATGCATGTTAGAACACATTAACCTTGATGTTTAGGTGAAACAAGTTAATGCACTATTATAACCTCTTAAAAGGGGTTTGCATTTGAATCTTTGGTTCAAATGGACTCATCTCAATCTGTTCTAGCTTGCATTATCCAAAACACATTCTTATTGCCATGTCATAGCATGCATCATATTGTGCATTGCATTGATTGTGTTTCCTTCTGTGTTGCCGGTATTTGTCCCCTCTCGCTAGACATGCTTCCGACGATGTGATCGATGACACCGATGAAGAACTATACTATCTTAAGAAGTGCCAGGCAAGCAAAACCCCCTTGTTCATTCAGATACAATCCCACTCTCTCGCTCCTGCTCTCTTTTATTGCATTAGGACAACAACGATTCATCTGTTACTTGCTGCGGTAGTTGAACCCCTTATCCTCTGCATGACCTGTCATTGCCACAGTAAATAGATGAAACCCACTAGTATGAGTAGGAGTTGTTTGAGCCCTGTTGTGCCTACTCATTCATGCTTGTTTGTCATGCCTGCTACTGCTCAGAGTTGAGTCAGGTCTGATTCATCGGGGATGAATCAGAGGTGTGTGAACATGTCCTACTGTGTGTGAGCTAAGTGTGTGAACACGATTTGGTAAAGGTAGCGGTGAGAGGCCATGTATGAGTACATGGTGGGTTGTCTCATTGAAGCCGTCCTTAGGAACTGAGTTCTGTGTTTGTGATCCATGAAACAGCTACTACCATGCATTGGGCCCTGAAATATGACCCTGCTCGACTTCTTAATCACCCTTGTCCTCTGTCCAGGAGTTGCAAGTAGTTTCTGGTGTTTGTAGTATGTTGGAGGCCGTGCGCAGCACTGACCGAAGGGGTGGGCTGTGATGCGGTAGGCACGTGGCACGGTGTACCGGGCGCCCGTTTGGTGTCTCGGGAACCCTGCACACATCGTTCGGGGCCGTATGTGGAAACTTCGGCCGGACTCCCTGCGGATGGAACCTGAATAGGCGATAAACCTGGACTAGAGACTTGGGTGTTTAGGTAGGTCTTGGTCTACACCCACGTCGGCTTTCGCTTGAAGTCTGCCGAGCACATGTCGTGTGCAGACGCTAAGTGGTGGAAACATGTACGAAGAAGTACACCCCTGCAGGGTTAATATGATCTATTCTAATAGCCGCGTCCACGGTAAAGGACTTCTGGTTAGCCTATATCAGTTCATAGACAAGTGAAAGTGGATACTCTAAAATACGCAAGATAAGCGTGAGTGCTATGGATGGCGTTCTCGTAGGGAGACGGGAGCGGATCCATGGTGGTGTATTGATATGGTGAATTTAAGGAAATATGCCCTAGAGGCAATAATAAAGTTATTATTTATTTCCTTATATCATGATAAATGTTTATTATTCATGCTAGAATTGTATTAACCGGAAACATAATACATGTGTGAATACATAGACAAACATAGTGTCACTAGTATGCCTCTACTTGACTAGCTCGTTTATCAAAGATGGTTATGTTTCCTAGCCATGGACAAAAGAGTTGTCATTTGATTAACGGGATCACATCATTAGGAGAATGATGTGATTGACTTGACCCATTCTGTTAGCCTTAGCACTTGATCGGTTAGTATGTTGCTATTGCTTTCTTCATGACTTATACATGTTCCTATGACTATGAGATTATGCAACTCCCGTTTACCGGAGGAACACTTTGTGTGCTACCAAACGTTACAACGTAACTGGGTGATTATAAAGGAGCTCTACAGGTGTCTCCAATGGTACATGTTGGGTTGGCGTATTTCGAGATTAGGATTTGTCACTCCGATTCTCAGAGAGGTATCTCTGGGCCCTCTCGGTAATGCACATCACTATAAGCCTTGCAAGCAATGTGACTAATGAGTTAGTTGCGGGATGATGCATTACGTAACGAGTAAAGAGACTTGTCGGTAATGAGATTGAACTAGGTATTGAGATACCGACGATCGAATCTCGGGCAAGTAACATACCGATGACAAAGGGAATAACGTATGTTGTTATGCGGTTTGACCGATAAAGATCTTCGTAGAATATGTAGGAGCCAATATGAACATCCAGGTTCCGCTATTGGTTATTTAACGGAAACGTGTCTCGGTCATGTCTACATAGTTGTCGAACCCGTAGGGTCCGCACGCTTAAGGTTTCGATGACAGTTATATTATGAGTTTTGATGTACCGAAAGAGTTCGGAGTCCCTAATGAGATCGGGGATATGACGAGGAGTCTTAAAATGGTCGAGACGTAAAGATCGATATATTGGATGACTATATTCGGAGTTCGGAAAGGTTCCGAGTGATTCGAGTATTTTTTGGGGGTACCGGGGAGTTACGGGAATACGAGGAAGAAGCAATGGGCCTCATGGGCCAAGTGGTGGAAGAGAGGAGGCAGGGCGCGCGGCCCCCCTAGCCCAAACCGAATTGGACTAGGGGGCCGGCCCCCCTTTCCTCTTTTTCCTCCCTCTCCTTCCTTCTCCTTCTCCTTCCCTTCCTTCCCCTCTCCTAGTTGGACTAGGAAAGGAGGGAGTCCTACTCCCGGCGGGAGTAGGACTCCACCCTGGCGCGCCCTCCTTTGGCCGGCCGCCCCCTCCCCCTTGCTCCTTTATATACGGGGGCAGGGGGGCACCCCATGACACACAAGTTGATCTACGGATCGTTCCTTAGCCGTGTGCGGTGCCCGCCTCCACCATATTCCACCTCGGTCATATCGTCGCGGAGTTTAGGCGAAGCCCTGCGCCGGTAGAGGATCATCATTGTCACCACGCCGTCGTGCTGACGGAACTCATCCCCGAAGCTTTGCTGGATCGGAGCCCAGGGATCGTCATCGAGCTGAACATGTGCTGAACTCGGAGGTGTCGTACGTTCGGTGCTTGGATCGATCGGTTCGTGAAGACGTACGACTACATCAACCGTGTTGTCATAACGCCTCCGCTTACGGTCTACGAGGGTACGTGGACAACACTCTCCCCTCTCGTTGCTATGCCACCACCATGATCTTGCATGTGCGTAGGAATTTTTTTGAAATTACTACGTTCCCCAACAGTGGCATCCGAGCCAGGTTTTATGTGTAGATGTCATATGCACGAGTAGAACACAAGTGAGTTGTGGGTGATACAAGTCATACTGCTTACCAGCATGTCATACTTTGGTTCGGCGGTATTGTGAGATGAAGCGGCCCGGACCGACATTACGCGTACGCTTATGCGAGACTGGTTTCACCGTTACGAGCACTCGTGCTTAAAGGTGGCTGATGGGTGTCTGTCTCTCTCACTTTAGCTGAATTGAGTGTGGCTACGCCCGGTCCTTGCGAAGGTTAAAACAACACTAACTTGACGAACTATCGTTGTGGTTTTGATGTGTAGGTAAGAACGGTTCTTGCTAAGCCCGTAGCAGCCACGTAAAATTTGCAACAACAAAGTAGAGGATGTCTAACTTGTTTTTGCAGGGCATGTTGTGATGTGATATGGTCAAGACGTGATAAGATATAAGTTGTTGTACGAGATGATCATGTTTTGTTGAAGTTATCGGCAACTGGCAGAAGCCCTATGGATGTCTCTTTGTTGCATAAGATGCAAGTGCCAAATAATTGCTTTACTTTATCGCTATAAGATAGCAATAGTTGGTGAGACAACCATGTGATGACACATTGATATAGATCAAGATGATGAAGATCATGGTGTCGTGCCGGTGACGATAGAGATCATGACAGTACTTTGGAGATGGAGATCAAAGGCGCAAGATGATCATGGCCATATCATTGTCACATATTTTGATTGCATATGATGTTTATCTATTATACATCTTATTCTTGCTTTGGTTGACGGTAGCATTTTAAGATGATCTCTCACTAATTATCAAGAAGTGTTCTCCCTGAGTATGCACCGTTGCCAAAGTTCGTCGTGCCCAGACACCACGTGATGATCGGGTGTGATAAGCTCTACGTCCATCTACAACGGGTGCAAGCCAGTTTGCACACGCGGAATACTCAGGTTAAACTTGACGAGCCTAGCATATGCAGATATGGCCTCGGAACACGGAGACCGAAAGGTCGAGCGTGAATCATATAGTAGATATGATCAACATAGTGATGTTCACCATTGAAAACTACTCCATCTCACGTGATGATCGGTTATGGTTTAGTTGATTTGGATCACGTGATCACTTAGATGACTAGAGAGATGTCTGTCTAAGTGGGAGTTCTTAAGTAATATGATTAATTGAACTTAAATTTATCATGAACTTAGTCCTGGTAGTATTTTGCAAATTATGTTGTAAGATCAATAGCTTGCGTTGTTGCTTTCATATGTTTACTTTGATATGTTCCTAGAGAAAATTGTGTTGAAAGATGTTAGTAGCAATGATGCGGATTGGATCCGTGATCTGAGGTTTATCCTCATTGCTGCACAGAAGAATTATGTCCTTAATGCACCGCTAGGTGACAGACCTATTGCAGGAGCAGATGCAGACGTTATGAACGTTTGGCTAGCTCAATATGATGACTACTTGATAGTTTAGTGCACCATGCTTAACGGCTTAGAATCGGGACTTCAAAGACGTTTTGAACGTCATGGATCATATGAGATGTTCCAGGAATTGAAGTTAATATTTCAAACAAATACCCGAATTGAGAGATATGAAGTCTCCAACAAGTTCTATAGCTAAAAGATGGAGGAGAATCGCTCAACTAGTGAGCATGTGCTCAGATTGTCTGGGTACTTCAATCGCTTGAATCAAGTGGGAGTTAATCTTCCAGATAAGATAGTGATTGACAGAATTCTCTAGTCACCATCACTAAGTTACTAGAACTTCGTGATGAACTATAGTATGCAAGGGATGACGAAAACGATTCCCGAGCTCTTCGTGATGTTGAAATCAACGAAGGTAGAAATCAAGAAAGAGCATCAAGTGTTGATGATTGACAAGACCACTAGTTTCAAGAAAAGGGCAAAGGGAAAGAAAGGGAAACTTCAAGTAGAATGGCAAACAAGTTGTCACTCCCGTGAAGAAGACCAAAGCTGGACCAAAGCCTGAAACTGAGTGCTTACACTGCAAAGGAAATGGTCACTGGAAGCGGAAATGCCCTGAATATTTGGTGGATAAGAAGGATGGCAAAGTGAACAAGGGTATATTTGATATACAGGTTATTGATGTGTGCCTTACTAGTGTTTATAGTAGCCCCTGAGTATTTGATACTTGTTCGGTTGCTAAGATTAGTAACTCGAAACAGGAGTTACAGAATAAACAAAGACTAGTTGAAGGGGAAGTGACGATGAGTGTTGGAAGTAGTTCCAAGATTGATATGATCATCATCGCACACTCCCTATACTTTCGGGATTAGTGTTAAACCTAAATAAATGTTATTTGGCGTTTGCGTTGAGCATGAATATGATTTGATCATGTTTATTGCAATACGGTTATTCATTTAAAATCAGAGAATAATTGTTGTTCTATTTAAATGAATAAAACCTTCAATGGTCATACACCCAACGAAAATAGTTTGTTGGCTCTCGATCGTAGTGATGCACATATTCATAATATTGATGCCAAAAGATGCAAAGTTAATAATGATAGTGCAACTTATTTGTGGCACTGCCGTTTTGGTCATATCGGTGTAAAGCGCATGAAGAAACTCCATAAAGATGGATTTCGGAATCACTTGGTTATGAATCATTTGATGCTTGCGAACTGTGCCTTTTGTGCAAGATGACTAAAACTCCGTTCTCCGGAACAATGGAACAAGCTACTGACTTATTGGAAATAATACATACCGATGTATGCGATCCAATGAGTGTTGATGCTTGTGGCAAGTATCGTTATTTTCTGACCTTCACAAGATGATTTGAGCAGATATGGGTATATCTACTTGATGAAACATAAGTCTGAAATAGTTGAAAGTTTCAAAGAATTTCAGAGTGAAGTGGAAAAATCATCGTAACAAGAAAATAAAGTTTCTGCGATCTGATCGCGGAGACGAATATTTGAGTTACGAGTTTGGTCTTCAATTAAAACAATGTGGAATAGTTTCACAGCTCACGCCACCTGGAACACCACAACGTTATGGTGTGTCCAAACATCATAACCGCACTTTATTGGATATAGTGCGATCTATGATGTCTCTTACTAATTTACCACTATTGTTTTGGGGTTATGCATTAGAGACAGCTGCATTCACATTAAAAGGGCACCATCTAAATCCGTTGAGACGACACCATATGAACTATGGTTTAGCAAGAAACCCAATTTTTCGTTTCTTAAAGTTTGGGGCTGCGATGCTTATGTGAAAAAGTTTCATCCTGATAAGCTCAAACCCAAATCGTAGAAGTGCGTCTTCATAGAATACCCAAAGGAAACTGTTGGGTACACCTTCTATCACAGATCCGAAGGCAAAACATTCGTTGCTAAGAATGGATCCTTTCTAGAGAAGGAGTTTCTCTCGAAAGAAGTGAGTGGGAGGAAAGTAGAGCTTGATAAGGTAATTTGTACCTTCTCCCGAATTGGAAAATAGTTCATCACTGAAATCAGTTCCAGTGATTCCTACACCAATTAGTGAGGAAGCTAATGATGATGATCATGAAACTTCAGATCAAGTTACTACAGAACCTCGTAGGTCTTCCAGAGTACAGTCCGCACCAGAGTGGTACGGTAATCCTGTTCTGAAAGTCATGTTACTAGACCATGATAAACC
The DNA here is from genome assembly GCF_018294505.1 of Triticum aestivum. NCBI lineage: Eukaryota > Viridiplantae > Streptophyta > Magnoliopsida > Poales > Poaceae > Triticum > Triticum aestivum. The sequence goes on along the minus strand of NC_057807.1, from coordinate 478,195,906 downwards.
TACGAACTATGAGGAAGCGATGATGAGCCCAGATTCCGCAAAATGGCTGGAGGCCATGAAATCTGAGAAGGGATCCATGTATGAGAACAAAGTGTGGACTTTGGTGGAGTTGCCCGATGATCGGCAAGCCATATTGTTTAAATGGATCTTCAAGAGGAAGACAGATGTTGATAGTAGTGTTACTATCTACAAAGCTAGACTTGTCGAAAAAGGTTTTTGACAAAGTTCAAGGTGTTGAATACAATGAGATTTTCTCACTCGTATCGATGCTTAAAAGTCTGTCCGAATCATGTTAGCAACCGCCACATTTTATGAAATTTGGCAAATGGATGTCAAAACTACATTCCTTAATGGATTTTTTAAAAAGAGTTGTATACGATACAACCAGAAGGTTTTGTCAATCCTAAAGGTGCTAACAAAATGTGCAAGCTCCAGCGATCCATCTATGGACTGGTGCAAGCTTCTCAGAGTTGGAATATACGCTTTGATAAGTTGATCAAAGCATATAGTTTTATACAGACTTGCGGTGAAGCCTGTATTTACAAGAAAGTGAGTGGGAGCACTACAACATTTCTGATAAGTATATGTGAATGACATATTGTTGATCGGAAATAATGTAGAATTATTCTGCAAAGCATAAAGGAGTGTCTGGAAAGTTTTTTTTTTAAGAAAGACCTCGGTAAAGCTACTTACATATTGAGCATCAAGATCTATTGAGATAGATCAAGACGCTTGATAAGATTTTCAATGAGTACATACCTTGACAAGATTTTGAAGTAGTTCAAAATGGAACAGTCAAAGAAAGAGTTCTTGCCTGTGTTGCAAAGGTATGAAATTGAGTAAGACTCAAATCTCGACCACGGCAGAAAATAGAAAAAGAATGAAAGTCATTCCCTATGCATCAGTCATAGGTTCTATAAAAGTATGCCATGCTATGGACCAGACCTATTGTATACTCTGCCCTGGTTTGGCAAGAGAGTACAATAGTGATCTAGGAGTAGATCACTGGACATTGGTCAAAATTATCCTTAGTGGAATAAGGATATGTTTCTCGATTATGGAGGTGACAAAAAGGTTCATCGTAAAGGGTTACGTCGATACAAGTTTTGGCACTGATCCAGATGACTCTAAGTCTTAATCTGGATACATATTGAAAGTGGGAGCAATTAGCTAGAGTATCTCCATGCAGAGCATTGTAGACATAGAATATTTGCAAAATACATATGGCTCTGAATGTGACAGACCCGTTGACTAAGATTCTCTCATGAGCAAAACATGATCATACCTTAGTAATCTTTGGGTGTTAATCACATAGCGATGTGAACTAGATTATTGACTCTAGTAAACCCTTTGGGTGTTGGTCACATGACGATGTGAACTATGGGTGTTAATCACATACAGATGTGAATATTGGTGTTAAATCACATGGTGATGTGAACTAGATTATTGACTCTAGTGCAAGTGGGAGACTGAAGGAAATATGCCCTAGAGGCAATAATAAAGTTATTATTTATTTCCTTATATCATGATAAATGTTTATTATTCATGCTAGAATTGTATTAACCGGAAACATAATACATGTGTGAATACATAGACAAACATAGTGTCACTAGTATGCCTCTACTTGACTAGCTCGTTTATCAAAGATGGTTATGTTTCCTAGCCATGGACAAAAGAGTTGTCATTTGATTAACGGGATCACATCATTAGGAGAATGATGTGATTGACTTGACCCATTCTGTTAGCCTTAGCACTTGATCGTTTAGTATGTTGCTATTGCTTTCTGCATAACTTATACATGTTCCTATGACTATGAGATTATGCAACTCCCGTTTACCGGAGGAACACTTTTTGTGCTACCAAATGTCACAACGTAACTGGGTGATTATAAAGGAGCTCTACAGGTGTCTCCAAAGGTACATGTTGGGTTGGCGTATTTCGAGATTAGGATTTGTCACTCCGATTCTCGGAGAGGTATCTCTGGGCCCTCTCAGTAATGCACATCACTATAAGCCTTGCAAGCAATGTGACTAATGAGTTAGTTGCGGGATGATGCATTATGTAACGAGTAAAGAGACTTGCCGGTAACGAGATTGAACTAGGTATTGAGATACCGACAATCGAATCTCGGGCAAGTAACATACCGATGACAAAGGGAATAACGTATGTTGTTATGCGGTTTGACCGATAAAGATCTTCGTAGAATATGTAGGAGCCAATATGAGCATCTAGGTTCCGCTATTGGTTATTGACCGGAAACGTGTCTCGGTCATGTCTACATAGTTGTCGAACCCGTAGGGTCCGCACGCTTAAGGTTTCGATGACAGTTATATTATGAGTTTATGAGTTTTGATGTACCGAAGGAGTTCAAAGTCCCGAATGAGATCGGGGACATGACGAGGAGTCTCGAAATGGTCGAGACGTAAAGATCGATATATTGGACGACTATATTCGAAGTTCGGAAAGGTTCCGAGTGATTCAGGTATTTTTCGGGGGTACCGGGGAGTTACGGGAATACGAGGAAGAAGCAATGGGCCTCATGGGGCAAGTGGTGGAAGAGAGGAGGCAGGGCGCGCGGCCTCCCTAGCCCAAACCGAATTGGACTAGGGGGGCGGCCCCCCTTTCCTCTTTTTCCTCCCTCTCCTTCCTTCTCCTTCTCCTTCCCTTCCTTCCCCTCTCCTAGTTGGACCAGGAAAGGAGGGAGTCCTACTCCCGGTGGGAATAGGACTCCTCCCTGGCGCGCCCTCCTTTGGCCGGCCGCCCCCTCCCCCTTGCTCCTTTATATACGGGGGCAGGGGGGCACCCCATGACACACAAGTTGATCTACGGATCGTTCCTTAGCCGTGTGCGGTGCCCCCCTCCACCATATTCCACCTCGGTCATATCGTCGCGGAGTTTAGGCGAAGCCCTGCGCAGGTAGAGGATCATCATCGTCACCACGCCGTCGTGCTGACGGAACTCATCCCCGAAGCTTTGCTGGATCGGAGCCCGGGGATCGTCATCGAGCTGAACGTGTGCTGAACTCGGAGGTGCCGTACGTTCGGTGCTTAGATCGGTCGGATCGTGAAGACGTACGACTACATCAACCGCGTTGTCATAACGCTTCCGCTTAAGGTCTACGAGGGTACATGGACAACACTCTCCCCTCTCGTTGCTATGCCATCACCATGATCTTGCATGTGCGTAGGAATTTTTTTGAAATTACTACGTTCCCCAACATGAATATGTGGACTTGTGTGCGCCACCTCAAAAGAGTTACTTGCAGTCGTAGTTCAGGATAGCCACCGAGTCAAAGCTGGCTTGCTGCAGTTAAACCCCACCATCCCTTTGTTGATAATGATGCATGTGTAGTTAGTTCTGATGTAAGTCTTGTTGGGTACATTTGTACTCACGTTTGCCTATTTTATGTTTTTGCAGAAAGACTTCGGTCTCGTTAGTAGTTCCGCGTGGACTTCGACGTTTAGCTTGTTTCTTCAGTTACGATCTTGTGCCCTCAGCAGGATCTGGTAGATACTCAGGCTTCTCAGCCTTTTTCATTTGTAGATGTCTGTACTCAGACATGTTAAGCTTCCGCTTGTGCTTTGAGTTGTATGCTCTGAATGTTGGGTCATGAGACCCATGTTTGTAATATCTCGCTCCTCGGAGCCTATTGAATAAATACGTGAGTTGTAGAGTCATGTTGTGATGCCATGTTGTATTTGCACATATCGAGCATATTGTGTATATGTTATTGAAATGCTTGGTATGTGTGGGATCTGACTATCTAGTTATTTATCCTTAGTAGCCTCTCTTACCGGGAAATGTCTCCTAGTGCTTCCACTGAGCCATGGTAGCTTGCTACTGCTCCGGAACACTTAGGCTGGCCGGCATGTGTCCTTCTTCGTTCCAGTGTCTGTCCCTTCGGGGAAATGTCATGCGATGAATACCGGAGTCCTGTTAGCCCGCTACAGCCTGGTTCACCGGAATCCTGCTAGCCCAGTGCTACAGCCTAGATTCACTCGCTGATGACCGACACGTTCGATGCTGGGTCATGGATGCCTCTCCCTATAAGTCTGTGCCACTTTGGATTTACGACTAGCCATGTCAGCCCGGGCTCCTTATCATATGGATGCTAGCGACACTATCATATACGTGTGCCAAAAGGCGCAAACGGTCCCGGGCAAAGGTAAGGCGACACCCGTGGGAATACCGTGCGTGAGGCCGCAAAGTGATATGAGGTGTTACATGCTAGATCGATGTGGCATTGAGTCGGGGTCCTGACAGCCATGGCGCCCAAGCCCACCAAGAGCAAGGGAGCGGTGAAGGATGTCGGCTTGTCGGAGCAGCCGGAGAGCGAACTAGTGGCGTGGCGGGCGTAGTCCGCCTATTTCCCCTCGACAGTTGGCGTGCCTGAGCTTCGAGAGATGTTCAAGTGCTTGTGGGGCATGAAGACAGGGGGAGAGAAGAAGGGGCATCCGGCCACGACCGTCGTCCCTGCCAGCGCCGGGCCCTCAGCGCATCGGTACCCCTTCTTTGTTGATTATTTCTCCTGCCGGCTCTATCCCCCCTTCTTTGATTTCTTCAAGGACATCATGCACACCTATGTCTTCCGCCTCTTGGATTTTACTCTGAATGTCGTGGCGTGCATGGCCCTCTTCGCCCATATCTGCGAGGGGTTTGTCGGGGTGTATCCCAGCACGACGCTCTTCCGCCATTATTTCTCCCCTCAAATCCAGAAAGGGGGCGCCATTGCTGGCTGCGTCGCCTGGATCCCGAGGGCCAATGGGGTGTACCCAGACGGCGCCACGAAGGAGAAGTGGGAAGAATGGCGGGGCTGGTGGTGCTGGATTGAGGAGAAGGACCCGCCAGCATTCTGCGAGGTTCGCCAGAAGCCGCCGGTCCGTGGCAGCGATTGGGGCGATGTCGACGCCGATGACGCGAAGCTCACGATCGCCACCACCAGGATTCTCCGGCTCACCCAGGCCGGGCTCACCCTCGAGATGATTGGGGCGGACTTCATCCGCCGCCGGATTGCCCCTCTGCCCAACAAGGGGAGGCTGGCCTGTCTCTTTGTGAACGCCGCCGACATCATGAGGCTCTGCCCCGGCCTTGACAACAACCTAACGGTGGTGCGGCACGCCCATCTTTTCCAGCGAATCTTCCAGCTCGAGGTTGACGACGCGAGCGAGGTCGAGCGATCCGGCAAGCTTGCTAGGGCCGCCGCGAAGGCCGGCAAGGTCGACAAGGAGCCCGTCTTCAAGCTGCCGGCAGGGGTGGTCCCGCTGAGCAACAACTCCCGTCGGAACGAGATCATCGCCATGATGCCGCTCTTCAACACGCATGGCCTCGACCCAAACTGGGTCGAGCCGGACGAGCTCGTGGTGCAGGAGTTCTTCGACACTCTGCATGAGATATACATCACCGACGAGCCGCGGCTCCTCTAGGACACCTCCCCAGCAGAGCAGGACTATATTGCCGCCAGGGTGGAGGAGGCGAGGCTTGCCGAGTAGGAGGCAAAGCTCGTCAAGGAGGCCGGCAGCGCCAGCGGCGTGGTGGAAAAGGCCGCCGCGGAGGCGGAGGAGGGGAAGCTCGCCTAGTGGGCAGCAGCCGCTGGGGAGGACAGCGGCGCCGACACCGGGGCTCCCCTCGTCGAGGACGCCGCCGACGGGTTGTCGTCGGAGGAGGGCAAGGTGGAGAGGGCTACGACCGCCGACCCTCCAATCACCGGAAAAAGGCGGGTCCTACGGCGGGCCACCTCCAGCGAGCCAGTCCACCTCGACCAGGCCGTGCAGCTGCAACAAGCCCAGGAAGCGTCCGTGCGCCAGACGAGGGCGGTGGCGATGAAAAGAACGGCGAAAGCCATGGCGTCGAAGAAGAGGACATCTGCTTCTTCGTCATCCAAGCGTGCCCGGACGCCATTGCCTCCCCCCTCACTGGCAAACATCAGCGCAGGGTTTGGGGGTGACTTGTTTGACTTCGGGCCTCTTAGCCCGGAGAGAGAGCTCGGGCCTCTCAGCCCGGAGCAGAAGAGGAAAGCAATGGAGGAGGAGGAGGAAGAGAACAAACAGTAAGACTCTGCTTTTCTCCCTCACTTCTTACACTCCCCCCAAAGGCATTGCTTACTTGTCTTCATCTTGTAGGGATGTGGAGACGCTGGCCCAAAGGATAAAGAGGGCAAGGACTTTGGCGATTGGCCAGCCCCCGGAAGGCACCTCCAGTACGCCACTGGTGGTGTCGAGCAACCCGGACAGCAACCCCCAGCCCAGCCCCCAGCGCAAGTCCACCATCCGCCCTCTATAAACATGCCCCATGGTCGCTGCTTCAGTTTTAACTGTGTCGTGGATGCAGGAGAGGAGCAGCACCAAAGGGAGCCACAGAGGGCTTCTCCGATCGTGCTGCCCTCGTCGACTACACCGCCCCAAGGGGCGTCCCGGCCAAGGACACCAAGCACCGAGGCCATGCACATGGAGGAGGGGGAGGAGAACACACGCGCTGGCGGCTTTGCCTCGACGCCAGACCTTGGTGGAGAGACGGCTTCTGCTTCTCGGCCCGGCACGGGTAAGCTACTCGCTCTTCTCTTCTGCTTGCATTCTTATTTTCCTCTTTTCCTCATTGGCTTTGGATCTTGGCTTCGCCCCATCTCTTTCTCGGCGTCCAGACCCCTCCTCGGAGGACGTCGACACCACCATCAAGGACGTCGCCGCGGAGGCCGCGGCAGAGGTGGAGAAGATTGCTGCTGAGGAGAGAGCCAGGGGCGCCGCCGAGGATGCCGCCAAGGGGCCCACTGAAGAGCCCGACAAGGGGCCTGCCGGGGACACCGGCAAGGCCACTGCCGAGGAGGTGGCGTTCGACGACCTGCCCTCCTCCTCTGCTGCCTCTGGCTCCAGCAGGTACCTGAGGGTCAGCGACGACCTCTTCGTCCATCTCTTGGGCGTGCCGAGCACCAGGGCTCCCTTCAAGGGAGACGTGTTCGACGAGGAGATGCTTGCCGCGGCCAGGATCAAGGTCGTCGATGAGCCGGGCGTTGGTGGCGCCGGCTCCCAGGAGGAGCAGCTGCTCCAAGCCATGGGTGCCAGCTTCCGGAAGCTTCCGACGCTCCACCGCGCTCGTCTGGACAAGGCCAAGGCCAGGACGGTGGTGGTGGAGAAAATGGAGGAGGACTTTAGGGGGCGCGTTGCCGAGGCGCAGGACTGGTTCCGCCAGGCTCAGGATGAGCTGAAGGCCGCCCAGGCTGAGCTGGACAACCGTGAGGTGGAGCTCGCCCTGAAGCTGGCCGACATCGAGAAGGCCCAGGAGACGGCGAAGAAGTTGGCCGACGAAGCCAAGGCCGTCTGGTACCAGCACGACGCCGCCCTGAAGACCCAGGAGGAGGACCTCGCCGAGCGCGAGGAGAAACTTGCCGCCACGCTCCACGGCAAGGACGAGGAGGTGGACAAGCTCGTCCCGCAGTGGACCCAGGAGCTGGAGCGGAGGCATCAGGAGGTGCTCAACGCCCTGGCTCAGGCCCACGCCGGCAAGGCGAAGGAGCTGGAGGATCAAGCTCTGAAGCTGGCCCAGGAGAAGCACACGCTCAACGGTGCTCTGACGGTGGTGCAGGGCGAGGTCATCAGCAAGTCTGAAGAGCTCTCCGAGGCCAGCATCTCCATCAAAGATCTCAAGCTGAAGCTGGTAGAGCTCGAGGAGACGCTGTCGGGGGCCTTGACCTAGGAGGGGCTCCTGACCAAGGAGCTGGAGACGGAGAAGCAGCTGCTGAGGAACAAGACCGCCAACCTCAAGGACTACAAGGCGGGCGAGAAACGTTGGCTCGGGCGCTTTGCCGCTGTTGCAAACTCGGCCGCCGATCAGCTGGCCATTATGGGGATGCCAGAGATGGGGTAAGCCCCTGAAGCGAGCCTGAGCACCAACGCCAACCTGACCATATACTTCGAGAAGGTCGTCGGCGCCCTGAAGCGGCTTCACTCCAACCGGGCGGCCTCCCTGGCCGAGGAATCCCGGATACTCTGCCGGGGGACCATGACCAGGGTACTCACCAAGATCACGCACTAGCACCCAGACCTCGACTTTGGAGCTGTGCTGAAGAGCTTGCCGGAGGGTACCGACATCGCGGCGCTCATTGAGCGTATCCAGCCCATCCTCAGCCGCATCGACAAAATCAAGAGGGTGGAGGGCCAGCGCCGGGACTGGGCATCCTGTTCTCTGTCGCCGCTGCAGGTTCATGACCAAGACAATGCTATCTTTAGTTAGAACCCCGGTCGCAATTTGTGTAATATAACTCTGTGATGCCCCTGAAACCATGCATGTTATTTTCCTGTTCGACTTTCCTTTGTATGTCCACCCTACGTCAACTGGGTATGCTTGCCGGCACGTAAACCCAGGGCGGCGCTGTCGGTGTCAAAACCGGCGGATCTCGGGTAGGGGTCCCGGTCTGTGCGTCAAGGCTGATGGTAACAGGAAGCAAGGGACACAGATGTTTACCCAGGTTCGGGCCCTCTCGATGGAGGTAAAACCCTACTTCCTGCTTGATTAATATTGACGATATGGGTAGTACAAGAGTAGATCTACCATGAGATCGTAGAGGCTAAACCCTAGGAGCTAGCCTATGATGGTATGATTGTAATTGTGATCGGCCTTTTAAGGACCAACCTCTCCGGTTTATATAGACGCCAGAGAGGGCTAGGGTTTACATGGAGTCGGTTATAAGGAAGGAAATATAATATCCGGATCGCGAAGCTTGCCTTCCACGCCAAGGAAAGTCCCATCCGGACACATGCCAAAGTCTTGAGTCTTGTATCTTCACGCTTCAATAGTCCGGACGTTGTACACAGTCCGGCTGTCCGGATACCCCTAATCCAGGACTCCCTCAGTAGCCCCTGAACCAGGCTTCAATGACGATGAGTCCGGCGCGCAGTATTGTCTTCGGCATTGCAAGGCGGGTTCCTTCTCCGAATACTCCAAAGTACCTGTTATGACGAATAGTGTCCGGCCTCTAGTCAATGTTGTGCTCCTCGGCTTCAGCGCCTCAGTAATGACCATCTCCACGTGTCGAGCAAATGCGAGGAGTCGAGGAATTTTTGCTGTTGCCACCCTCGATCCTCCGGGCCAACCGTCTATTTGAAGGAATAGGGATTCTTAGATCCAAACCTCACTCTCCTCCCTCGAGCTAGCATTCTAGAGCGCTCCGTGAAAAAACATTCCTACATGGCCGGCCGTCGCAGCTCTTCTGCCTGCCCTCCTCGCTCTAAGTCGGGGAATTAGGGAGAGTGCGCAGTTACCCACAGCCGTTTGGTGGAGTTACAAACCCAAGGGTTTCTCCCACCGGCATTCATGGTCCCCGTCCGAGCTGGAATAGCCACTTATGACAGAGGGGAACAAGCTGAGGGATCTCCTAACCCATCTCCAGAGGAGCGGATATGCCTCATCTCGCATCTGCTGAGGGGCGTCGGGTTTCCTATCCACCCGTTTCTTCGCGGGCTCCTGGAGCTCTACGGCCTCTAGTTACACAATCTTACCCCGCCTCTCTTCTGCACATAGCGGGGTATGTCGCCCTTTGCGAGCTATTTTTAAGCTGCAAACCGCACTTCAGATTATGGAGGAAGCTGTTCTGCCTCGTCCCCCGCACCCAGGGAGAGTCCCTATGTCAAGTAGGCGGGGCCGAAGTATGGCGCATCGCCGAGACCGGATACCTGTCCGGCACTCCTGAGAAGGCACCAGAAAGTTGGTCTTCAGAGTGGTTCTATATAAATGACGTTCCCCTTCCGGATCCAGTCCGGATAGGTCTCCCCAAGTTCAGCAACGCCCCGCCGAGGGCACGCTTAAGCTGGCGTCTCCGGTGCCCTCAAGAAGAGGACAGAAGGGAAATATACCTCCTGATGAACAGGATAAAGTTGCTGGCCAAATCCGGACTGATGATAGTCGAGGTCATGGCGATATGCATAAAGCGGGGAGTGCAACCGCTCCAATATGGGGACGCCGATGTGGCATTTCAATGGGGAAGACGACACCACCCGCTGCGGCCGTAAGGGTCTGGACTCCACTGCCGCTTTGGCAAGGACATTGTCCGATTTGTACAAAGGGGAAGAGGAGGAATTCCTTCGCATAAAAACGCGGGACGGGTTCTCCATGTACAACCCCTGGAGTGGGTAAGTTGCCATTCTTTTCCCTGCTTCACTTACCCTAGCGTTCTTCAGCTGAGATTGCCTGCATCAATGCTTCTGAGCAGGCACTGACAAGGGCCGTAGAAGGAAACTTCAGCGCCTCCCCGCAACCAGAGGACCCTGGAAGGGCCCTAGATCCGGGACTCAAAGTAGATCCGGATATTACTGTGGAGCTTGTCAACGGGGTATTTTATCAGGCGAGCTGGGATGGCGCCCTGGTGGCCATTACGGCCGACTACCCTGGACTGCTCCCCGCGTCGCGTGTAAGATGAGCTAAAAAAACCCTATCCTTCGAAGAGGACTCTCCCCAGGTATTATAATTTACCCTTGAGGCGTCGCTCTATTTGCAGAAAGGACGACCAGAGCAAGGGGCCGAGACCCTAGGGATTCGTCAATCTCGGGCGTCCGGATCGGGAAGGCTCAAGAGGAAGGCGGTGAGGGCTGACACACCGCTACAGAGGTGAAGTAATAACCTGTCCTGCTATTATAGAATTTGAAATATGACAGCGCCTTTTGTGTATGGCAGGAAGAGGAATAACCGGGCTGTATCCGGAGATCCCACCAATCACGCCTCCACGAGTTCCAAAACCGGCTTCGGGGGCGGAGGTGGACACGGGGCCAACGCCGCATAGCTCCCCGACAGAGGGAGCGGATATGTGTTCGGACACGAACTCCGAAGTGGAGAGCGCCATGAACCACCGGCGCCGGAGGGCCGTGCTCCGGAACAACATCTTTTCCGAAGAGGCTTTTAATGCCTTCAATTCGGCGGACACATATGTCTGAGCTGCTCGAGGCGCGCTTGCCGAAGCGACAAGCCAGTATACCAAAGATATACGGGTAAGAAATTTTGATAAGTATGCCTAGCAGTAGCCCCTGATACTTAGAATAGTTGGGACAACTGTTTGAAGGATCAATATATCCACAGGTCCTTGTGTACAAGAACGAACAATTGGCGCGGGAGCTGGAGGCATGCAAGGCCCAGCTGTCTGAAGCGGTAGCCAAGTTAGAGGGAACCCAGAAGGCCCCCTCCAGTAATATTTATCTTAAGTATGCGGCGATATACCAGTTAGTAAATGGCTAGTCTGGTTAGTCTAACAGAAAATTCTGCAGATGATCCCGGGATGAATCCGGAAGGCCTAACGGATGACGACTTGCATCTCAAAAGACAACTAAAGGCTGGCGAGCGCATCCTTACGCAAGTGACGCAAGAGAAGAACCGGCTACAAGCTGCCAATATTTGTCTGGACGTGGAATTAAAGGACGTCCACGCCCAACTTGCGGGCTCCGTGAAGGAGAAAAAAAGGCTTCGACGTGGCATTTATGGTAGGAGCTCAAGCGAACTGTTTGATAGTTCGGCAAGGAAGTTTATTGAAAAGATTTTTCCTTGCAGGAATGTTAACGGGTCGCCCTGAAGAGGAGATGCCCTCATCTGCAGGTCATTTGCTGCAAGAACTGTCGCAGATGCACAAACGTGCTCTGCAGGTGATGCACGGCGTTGCTCAGGCCTTGTGGACATCAAGCCTTCTGCCGAATGGTATGGGGGAGCTTGCAGACCTGCTTCAAGAAGCCCGGTGGCGCTTCCGTCTATGGAAGTTATTAGCCTGCCGGCAAGGAGCAAGAGAAGCCTGGGCAATGGTGAAGACACGCTACACCAAGCTGGACCCGAACCATATGGCCGAAGTGGGACCGGCGGGGCCCGATGGGCAAGATATTCCCGTGAGCCTGGTATATGGTCCTTTGTTCAAGCAACTCGTGAGCTCCGTTAGCGAAAGAAAACAAAAAAACCAACGAATACATCCTTTGTTCACCGATCGAATATTCTCTGAAGGAAACTAGCTTTCGGCTTCACCCAGTCTGAGGTACACATCCGGCTTAACCGGCAGTAACAATCGCAGAGGTGCTCCCTGAGACGTCTCCAACTTATCTACAATTTTTAATTGCTCCATGCTATATTATCTACTGTTTTGGGCAATATTGGGCTTTATTATCCACTTTTATATTATTTTTGGGACTAACCTATTAACCGGAGGCCCAGCCCAGATTTGCTGCTTTATGCCTATTTTCGTGTTTCGAGGAAAAGGAATATCAAACGGAGTCAAAATGGAACGAAATCAACTGGAGAAGTTATTTTTGGAAGGAAAGCCACCCGATGGACTTGGAGTGCACGTCATGAAAGAAGGGAGGTGCTCACGAGGGTGGGGGGCGCGCCCACCCCCCTGGGGCGCGCCCCCTGCCTTGTGGCCCCCCCCCCTTCGGTCCACCGACGTACCCGCTGCACCCATATATACCTACGTATCGTAAAACTTCCAGAACAGAAGATAGATCGGGAGTTCCGCCGCCGCAAGCCTCTGTAGCCACCAAAAACCTCTCGGGAGCCCGTTTCGGCACCCTGCCGGAGGGGGGAACTCTCACTGATGGCCATCTTCATCATCCCGGCGCTCTCCATGACGAGGAGGGAGTAGTTCACCCTCGGGGCTGAGGGTATGTACCAGTAGTTATGTGTTTGATCTCTCTCTCTCGTGTTCTTGATTTGGCACGATCTTGATGTATCGCGAGCTTTGTTATTATAGTTGGATCTTATGTTTCTTCTCCCCCTATACTCTCTTGTAATGGATTGAGTTTTCCCCTTGAAGTAATCTTATCGGATTGAGTCTTTAAAGATTTGAGAACACTTGATGTATGTCTTGCCGTGCGTATCTGTGGTGACAATGGGATATCACATGATTCACTTGATGTATGTTTTGGTGATCAACTTGCGGGTTCCACCCATGAACCTATGCATAGGGGTTGGCACACGTTTTCGTCGTGATTCTCCGGTAGAAACTTTGGGGCACTCTTTGAGGTTCTATGTGTTGGTTTGAATAGATGGATTGAGATTGTGTGATGCATATCGTATAATCATGCCCACGGATACTTGAGGTGACATTGGAGTATCTAGGTGACATTAGGGTTTTGGTTGATTTGTGTCTTAAGGTGTTATTCTAGTACGAACTCTAGGGCTGTTTGTGACACTTATAGGAATATCCCAACGGATTGATTGGAAAGAATAACTTTGAGGAGGTTTTCTACCCTACCATAATCTCTTCGTTTGTTCTCCGCTATTAGGGACTTTGGAGTGACTCTTTGTTGCATGTTGAGGGATAGTTATATGATCCAATTATGTTATTAGTGTTGAGAGAACTTTCACTAGTGAAAGTATGAACCCTAGGCCTTGTTTCCTAGCATTGCAATACCGTTTACGCTAACTTTTATTATTAGTTACCTTGCTGTTTTTATATTTTCAGATTACAAAAACCTATATCTACCATCCATATTGCACTTGCATCACCATCTCTTCGCCGAACTAGTGCACCTATACAATTTACCATTGTATTGGGTGTGTTGGGGACACAAGAGACTCTTTGTTATTTGGTTGCAGGGTTGCTTGAGAGAGACCATCTCATCCTATGCCTCCCACAGATTGATAAACCTTAGGTCATCCACTTGAGGGAAATTTGCTACTGTCCTACAAACCTCTGCACTTGGAGGCCCAACAACGTCTACAAGAAGAAGGTTGAGTAGTAGACATCAAGCTCTTTTCTGGCGCCATTGCCGGGGAGGCTAGGTAAGTGAAGGTATATCTTCATATCTTGCAATTGAATCTTTTTGTTTCTTGTTTTAGCACTAGTCTAGTTTATAAAAGAAAACTACAAAAAAATGGAGTTAAGTTTGTCTCATACGCTTCATCTTTTTAATATCTTCCGTGAGTATGATGAAAAGGAAAATTGTGCTCAAGTGCTAGAAGAAGAATTACATAGAATGCTTGGCATGAAATATGTGAATGATGAGCATGATTGCGATGTTGTTAGTTTGAATTGCTTGAATATCCATGATGCTAATGATATGCAAAGCCACAAGCTTGGGGAAGCTATGTTTGATGAATATGATATTTTTTGTCCCCCAAGTTTTGATGAGCAAATTTATTATGATGAAAGCATGCCTCCTATTTATGATGATTATATTGATGAAAGTGGGTTTGGAAGAGTGTCAACTCTAGGAAGTAGTGATCCCACTATTTTGGAGGATGTTGAATCTTATTGTGATGAATACGAAAGTGGATTTGGAAGAGCGTCAACTTTATTTAGTGATGATTCCAATATTTCGGAAGAGGTTCCAATTGATTATGAGAACAAAGTTGCTATCTATGATGATTATTGTGATGACTTGTATGCTATTAAGAATAATGATAACCATGAAACTTGTCATCATGGTTTTAGTTTTCAATTGGATTATGCCTCACATGATAATTATTTTGTTGAGTTTGCTCCCGTTACTATTCATGAGAAGAAATTTGCTTATGTGGAGAGTAGTAAATTTTCTATGCTTGTAGATCATAAAAAGAATGCTTTAGGTGCTGGTTATATTGTTGAATTCATTCATGATGCTACTGAAAATTATTATGAGGGAGGAACATATGCTTGTAGGAATTGCAATAATGTCAAGTTTCCTCCCTATGTGTTGAAAATTTTGAAGTTATGCTTGTTTTACCTTCCTATGCTAGTTGATTATTGTTCCCATAAGTTATTTGCTCACAAAATCCCTATGCATAGGAAGTGGGTTAGACTTAAATGTGCTAGTCATATGCTTCATGATGCTCCCGTTATTTTTCAATTCTTATCTTTTATGTGAGCATCATTGTCATCATCATGCCTAGCTAGGGGCGTTAAACGATAGCGCTTGTTGGGAGGCAACCCAGTTTTATTTTAGTTTCTTACTTTTTGCTTCTGTTTAGTAATAAATAATCCATCTAGCTTCTTTTTAGATGTCGTTTTATGTTTTAATTAGTGTTTGTGCCAAGTAGAACCTTTGGGAAGACTTGGGTGAAGTCTTTATGATCATGCTGTAAAAAACAGAAACTTTAGCGCTCACGAGATTAGCTAGAACTTTTTACTGGCGAGTAGTATTTAGTTGATTCTTTTTGCAGATGATTACTAGACAAATTCCTCAGGTCCACCTGTTTATTTTAGAATTTTTGGAGTTCCATAAGTTTGTGTTAGTTACAGATTACTACAGACATTTCTGTTTTTGATAGATTCTGTTTTCCGTGTGTTGTTTGCTTATTTTGATGAATCTATGGCTAGTAAAATAGTTTATAAACCATAGAGAAGTTGGAATACAGTAGATTTAACACCAATATAAATAAAGAATGAATTCATTACAGTACCTTGAAGTGGTGTTTTGTTTTCTTTCGCTAACGGAGCTCACGAGTTTTCTGTTAAGTTTTGTATTGTGAAGTTTTCAAGTTTTGGGTAAATATTCGATGGACTATGGTATAAGGAGTGGAAAGAGCCTAAGCTTGGGGATGCCCAAGGCACCCCAAGGTAATATTCAAGGATAACCAAGCGCCTAAGCATGGGGATGCCCCAGAAGGCATCCCCTCTTTCGTCTTCGTTCATCGGTAACTTTACTTGGGGCTATATTTTTATTCACCACATGATATGTGTTTTGCTTGGAGCGTCATTTTATTTTCTTTATATTTGCTTGCTGTTTGAATAAAGTACCAAGATATGAAATTATTAAATGTTAGAGAGTCTTCATATAGTTGCATAATTATTCGACTACTCATTGATCTTCACTTATATCTTTTGGAGTAGTTTGTTGTTTGCTCTAGTGCTTCACTTATATCTTTTAGAGCATGGTGGTAGTTTCATTTTTTTAGAAATAGATGAACTCTCATGCGCCACTTATATTATTTTGAGAGTCTTAAATAGCATGGTAATTTGCTTAAAATCTTAATATACTTGGTATTCAAGATATGTGAAACTTTCTTTTGAGTGCGTTGAATACTAAGAAAAGTTTGATACTTGATAATTGTTTTGAGATATGGAGGTAGTGACATTAAAGTCATGCTAGTTGAGTAGTTGTGAATTTAAAGAATGCTTGTGTTGAAGTTAGCAAGTCCCATAGCATGCACGTATGGTTAAAGTTGTGTAACAAATTTGAAACATGAAGTGTACCTCGCTTGTGCATCCTTATGAGTGGCGGTCGGGGACGAGCGATGGTCTTTTCCTACGAATCTATCCCCCTAGGAGCATGCGCATAGTACTTGATTTTTGATGACTTCTAAATTTTTGCAATAAGTATATGAGTTCTTTTGACTAATGTTGAGTCCATGGATTATACACACTTTTACCTTTCCGCCTTTGCTAGCCTTTTCGGTACCGTGCATTACCCTTTCTCACCTTGAGAGTTGGTGCAAACTTCGCCGGTGCATCCAAACCCCGTGATATGATACGCTCTATCACACATAAACCTCCTTATATCTTGCTCAAAACAGCCACCATACCTACCTATTATGGCATTTCCATAGCCATTCCGAGATATATTGCCATGCAACTTTTCACCATACCGTTCATCATGACACATACATCATTGTCATATTGCTTAGCATGATCATGTAGTTGACATAGTATTTGTGGCAAAGCCACCGTTCATAATTCTTTCATACATGTCATTCTTGATTCACTGCATATCCCGGTACACCCCCGGAGGCATTCATATAGAGTCATATCTTGTTCTAGTTTCGAGTTGTAATCCTTATGTTGTAATCAATAGAAGTGTGATGATCATCATTATTAGAGCATTGCCCCAAAAAAAGAGAAAGGCCAAAAAGAAAAAAAAGGAAAGGCCCAAAAAAAGGGTGATGTTACTATCTCTTTATCCACACTTGTGCTTCAAAGTAGCATCTTGGTCTTCATATAGTGAGTCTCATAAGTTGTCTTTTTATACTAGTGGGAATTTTTCATTATAGAACTTGGCTTGTATATTCCTACGATGGGCTTCCTCAAATGCCCTAGGTCTTCATGAGCAAGCAAGTTGGATGCACACCCACTAGTTTTCTTTTGTTGAGCATTCATAGCTCTAGTGCATCCGTTGCATGGCAATCCCTAATCCTCATGTTGACATCAATTGATGGGCATCTCCATAGCCCGTTGATTATCCTTGTCAATGTGAGACTTTCTCCTTTTTGTCTTCTCCACACAATCCCCATCATCATATTCTATTCCACCCATAGCGCTATATCCATGGCTCACGCTCATGTATTGCGTGAAGGTTGAAAAAGTTTGAGATTATTTAAGTATGAAACAATTGCTTGGCTTGTCATCGGGGGTATAGAAGTTGGGAACATCTTTGTGTGACGAAAATGAAGCATACCCTAACTATATGGTTTTGTAGGGATGAACTTTCTTTTGCCATGCTATTTTGAGAAGACATGATTGCTTTGCTAGTATGCTTGAAGTATTATTATTTTTATGCCAATATGAACTTTTGTCTTGAATCTTTCAGATCTGAATATTGATGCCACAATTAAGAAGATTTACATTGAAATTATGCCAAGTAGCACTCCACATCAAAAATTATCTTTTTAATCATTTACCTACTCGAGGACGAGCAGGAATTAAGCTTGGGGATGCTTGATACGTCTCCAACGCATCTATAATTTTTGATTGCTCCATGCTATATTATCTACTGTTTTGGGTAATATTGGGCTTTATTATCCACTTTTATATTATTTTTGGGACTAACCTATTAACCGGAGGCCCAGCCCAGATTTGCTGTTTGATGCCTATTTCAGTGTTTCGAGGAAAAGGAATATCAAAAGGAGTTAAAATGGAACGAAATCAACAGGAGAAGTTATTTTTGCAAGGAAAGCCACCCGATGGACTTGGAGTGCACGTCAGGAAAGAAGGGAGGTGCTCACGAGGGTGGGGGGCGCGCCCACCCCCCCGTGGTGCGCCCCCTGCCTCGTGGCCCCCCCTTCGGTCCACCGATGTACCCCTGCACCCATATATACCTACGTATCGTAAAACTTCCAGAACGGAAGATAGATCGGGAGTTCCGCCGCAGCAAGCCTCTGTAGCCACCAAAAACCTCTCGGGAGCCCGTTCGGGCACCCTGCCGGAGGGGGGAACCCTCACCGGTGGCCATCTTCATCATCTCGGTGCTCTCCATGACGAGGAGGGAGTAGTTCACCCTCGGGGCTGAAGGTATGTACCAGTAGCTATGTGTTGGATCTCTCTCTCTTGTGTTCTTGATTTGGCACGATCTTGATGTATCGTGAGCTTTGTTATTATAGTTGGATCTTATGTTTCTTCTCCCCCTCTACTCTCTTGTAATGGATTTAGTTTTCCCCTTGATGTAATCTTATCGGATTGAGTCTTTAAAGATTTGAGAACACTTGATGTATGTCTTGCCGTGCGTATCTATGGTGACAATGGGATATCACGTGATTCACTTGATTTATGTTTTGGTGATCAACTTGCGGGTTCCGCTCATGAACCTATGCATAGGGGTTGGCACACGTTTTCATCGTGATTCTCCGGTAGAAACTTTGGGGCACTCTTTGAGGTTCTATGTGTTGGTTTGAATAGATGAATTGAGATTGTGTGATGCATATTGTATAATCATGCCCACGGATACTTGAGGTGACATTGGAGTATCTAGGTGACATTAGGGTTTTGGTTGATTTGTGTCTTAAGGTGTTATTCTAGTATGAACTCTAGGGCTGTTTGTGACACTTATAGGAATAGCCCAACGGATTGATTGGAAAGAATAACTTTGAGGTGGTTTCGTACCCTACCATAATCTCTTCGTTTGTTCTCCGCTATTAGTGACTTTGGAGTGACTCTTTGTTGCATGTTGAGGGATAGTTATATGATCCAATTATGTTATTATTGTTGAGAGAACTTGCACTAGTGAAAGTATGAACCCTAGGCCTTGTTTCCTAGCATTGCAATACCGTTTATGCTCACTTTTATCATTAGTTACCTTGCTGTTTTTATATTTTCAGATTACAAAAACCTATATCTACCATCCATATTGCACTTGTATCACCACCTCTTCGCCGAACTAGTGCACCTATACAATTTATCATTGTATTGGGTGTGTTGGGGACACAAGAGACTCTTTGTTATTTGGTTGCAGGGTTGCTTGAGAGAGACCATCTTCATCCTATGCCTCCCACGGATTGATAAACCTTAGGTCATCCAGTTGAGGGAAATTTGCTACTGTCCTACAAACCTCTGCACTTGGAGGCCCAACAATGTCTACAAGAAGAAGGTTGAGTAGTAAACATCCCTCCCCTTATGCCCTAGCCGAATTAACTGGAATGTAGGGCATAAACACAAGAGCCAGGCAACCCATCTTAGCCACATCTTAAGTCATATCGATGCATACAATGGTGAAGAAAAGGCACATATGGAAAAAGAACGCATATGCGATGGGCAAAAAGCCATTAAAGTAATTATGTCTAGCTTCTGAATAGGAAGCACCCAGGTACAGCTTGCACACATAGTATGGCCGGGATGATCCGGGAATCCGCACTGTATTAAACACTTTGTGTGAAGAGAAAAAGGTCGAGAAAGGAGAGAGAGAGAGGTGGAGCATAATTAAAAAGGAGGGATGAGGAGATGAACACTGCGTTCGGCGTTAGGCGTAGAATCTCCGGAGTCTAGCCGCGTTCCATGGGTTTGGTTCGAGTCTGTTATCAGATGCATTACGTAGACAGTACGCACCTCCGGTGAGAACTTTGTCAATGACGAAGGGACCTTCCCATCTAGGTTTGAGTTTGTCCTTCTTCTTATCCAGTAGGCGTAGAACGAGCTCGCCAATATTGTAAGTTTTGGCCCGCACTTCTCTACTTTGATATTGCCGAGCCTGCTGCTGATAGAATGTGGAACGGGCTAATGTGACATCGCGCTCCTCCTCCAGGGCATCCAAGTTATCCTGCCGATCTAACTCGCCTTCCTTCTCTTCGTATATGCGTACGCGTGGCGAATCATGTATTATGTCCCAGGGTAGTACTCCTTCTGCGCCGTACACCACAAAAATGATGTATATCCGGTGGTTCGATTAGGTGTGGTCCGCAGCCCCCAAAGTATAGAGTCGAGCTCCTCTACCCAATGTGTATCCGATTCTGTTAAAGCTCGCACTAGTCTGGGTTTGATGCCGCTCATAATGAGACCGTTTGCCCGTTCGACCTGGCCGTTTGTTTGAGGGTGGTAGAAAAAAGCGTAGTCAAGCTTAATGCCAATTTTGCCGCACCAAGTTTTCACTTCATCGGCTGTGAAATTTGAGCCATTATCAGTGATGATGCTGTGGGGGACATCGTATCGGTGTACGACCCCGGATAAGAGGTCTATTACTGGTCCGGATTCGGCCGTTTTAACTGGTTTGGCTTCGATCCATTTGGTGAATTTGTCCACCATGACCAATAAGTATTTTTTCTTACGGCTTCCCCCTTTAAGAGGTCCGACCATATCCAGCCCCCAGACCGCGAAGGGCCAAGTTATGGGGATTGTTTGGAGAGCGGTAGGGGGCATATGACACTGATTGGCGAAGAGCTGGCAGCTGACGCAATGTTGGACAAGGTCTTGTGCGTCTACTCGGGCCGTCGGCCAATAGAAGCCTGTACGGAAGGCTTTGCTGACTCGCACTCGAGCTGCGGCATGGTGTCCGCCCAGTCCGGCATGGATTTCAGCCAGGAGTTGCCGCCCTTCCTCTTCGGAGATGCACCTTTGGAGCACTCCGGTCGCACTTTTCTTGTAGAGTTCCCCTTCGTGGACTTTGCAAGCTTTAGAGCGCCAAACTATGCAGCTTGCTTCATTTTGGTCTTCGGGGAGCTCCTGCCTATTTAGGTAGGCCAAGAAAGGCTTGGTCCACGGGGCGATTACGGCCATGATCTCATGGGCCGAAGAAGTTATTTCGGTGGCAGAGCCTCCGATTGTTTCTGATGGTTCGGTGTCTGGGGGTGTATTCGGATCCGTGCTGGTATTGCCGGACTCCCCTTCCCATACGACGGATGGCTTGAACAGCTTTTCCAGGAATATATTAGGTGGGACGGGGTCGCGTTTGGCGCCGATGTGGGCGAGGACGTCTGCCGCTTGATTGTTTTCTTGAGCCACATGGTGGAATTCGAGCCCCTCAAACCGAGGTGACATTTATAGGACGGCATTACGATAGGCCACCATTTTCAGATCCTTGGCATCAAAGTCTCCATTTATTTGTGATATTGCGAGGTTCGAATCCCCGCGCACTTCCAGGCGTTGGATGCCCATAGAGACCGCCATCCGAAGACCATGCAACAGAGCCTCATATTCGGCTGCATTGTTGGAGTCTGTGTATAATATTTGTAGGACATACTGGACCATGTCCCCAGTGGGAGACGTCAGGACTACCCCTGCTCCCAGTCCTGCCAGCATTTTGGAGCCGTCAAAGTGTATGATCCAATTGGAGTACGCGTCGTACTCTTTAGGGAGTTCGGCATCTGTCCATTCGGCGACGAAGTCAGCCAGTACTTGCGACTTAATGGCCCGTCGTGGTTTGTATATTATGTCGAACGGGAGGATCTCGATAGCCCATTTAGCAATCCGGCCCGTAGCGCCGCAGTTATTAATTATGTCGTTGAGTGGTATTTCGGAGGCGACGGTAATCGAACACTCTTGAAAGTAGTGTCTTAGCTTCCGGGATGCCATGAAGACCGCGTATGCTATTTTTTGATAGTGTGTGTATCGGGATTTGCATGGGGTGAGGACCGTGGATACGTAATAAACCGGCTTTTGAAGCGGGAATTTGTGTCCATCCACCTCTCATTCGACGACGAGCACTGCGCTTACCACTTGATGTGTTGCAGCTATGTATAGGTTCGCCGATGTTTGGCGCTGTTAGGACTGGATTACTGGCCAATAAGGTCTTTATCTCATCAAGTCCGACCGCGGCTGCATCCGTCCATACAAAGTGTTCGGTGCGCCGATGGAGGCGGTAAAGAGGCAATGCCTTCTCTCCTAGCCTGGATATAAAGCGGCTCAAAGAGGCCACACATCCAGCTAGCTTCTGGATGTGCTTGAGGTCTGTTGGTATAGCCAATTGTGACAGAGCTCGGATTTTTGCTGGATTCGCTTCGATTCCTCTATTGGAAACAATGAAGCCCAGCAGCTTCCCTGAGGGGACGCCGAAAACGCATTTTTCTAGATTCAACTTGATGTCGTATGTCCGGAGGTTATCGAATGTGAGCCTCAAGTCATCTATTAGGGTTTCGACATGTCTAGTTTTTATGACCACATCGTCCACATATGCTTCAACTGTTTTGCCGATTTGTTTTTCCAGACATGTTTGAATCATGCGTTGATAGGTTGCGTCGGCATTCTTGAGCCCGAAGGGCATAGTGTTGAAGCAAAAAGGGCCATATGGCGTTATAAAAGCTGTTGCAGCTTGGTCAGACTCTGTCATCTTTATTTGATGGTATCCGGAGTATGCGTCGAGAAAACATAGCGAGTCGCGTCCAGTTGTGGCATCGATGATTTGATCGATGCGAGGGAGGGGAAAGGGATCCTTGGGGCAAGCCTTGTTGAGGTCTTTGAAGTCGACGCATAAGTGCCAAGATTTGTCCTTTTTTTGTACCATTACCAAATTTGCCAGCCAATCCGGATGTTTAATATCTCTGATGAATCCGGCCTCAAGCAGCTTGGCTAGCTCTCCCCCCATGGCTTGCCGTTTGGGTTCTGAAAACCGCCTTAGGGTCTGTTTGACCGGTTTGTATCCCTTTAGTATATTGAGGCTGTGTTCAGCCAGCCGGCATGGGATGCCTGGCATGTCCGAAGGGTGCCAGGCAAAAATGTCCCAATTCTCACGTAAGAAATCTCGCAGTGTGGCGTCCATCACGGGGCTCAACTGCGTCCCAATGGATGTTGTGTTCGTGGTGTCCGTTGGATGGACCTGGAATTTTTGCAGGTTTAAATGAGGTGGACTTGGGTCGTTTGTCGAGTATCTAGTCGTCCCTGTCCATGGTAGCCCGCAGTGTTGTTAACTCTTCGGCTGCTAGGGCTTCAGATAATGCCTCCAAGGCTAGTACTGCGATTTTGTTTTCGGCGCGAACTGTGACGTCTGGATCACTGGCTAGATTGATGATTCCGTTGGGCCCAGGCATTTTAAGCTTCATGTACCCATAATGGGGTACATCTTGAAAGCTTGTAAACGCGTCTCGCCCTAGAAGGGCGTGGTATCCGCCGCTAAAGGGAGCCACTTGGAATGTGATTTCTTCGGACCTATAATTCTCTGGGGTGCCGAATACCACATCGAGTGTGATTTTTGCCACGCACCGCGCTTCCCGAGTAGGGATGATTCCCCTGAAGGTGGTGCCACTTTGCTTAATGCGGCCTTTATCAATTTCCATTTTGTTGAGCATTTCTTAATAGATCAAGTTTAACCCACTTCCACCGTCCATGAGTACTTTGGTGAGCCGAAAGCCGTCCACGATTGGGCTAAGGACCAGAGCGGCCAGTGCCCGGACAGTCTGGAATCGAGGTTCATCACTGGCATTGAAAGTTATAGCAGTGTCGTTCCAGGGGTTTATCTTTGCCACATGGCAAATTTCCACAGAGCTTCGGTGAGCTCGCTTGCGCCTGTTGTTCGAGGCAAAAGTCTCGAAGACTGTTAGTACCGTATTGTGTCCGTTGGCTGGATGTTGTTCCGCTTTATGGCTTACAAGAAGATCCTCGCCACTTTTGGCCACCTACCAGAGTATCCAACATGCCCTAAGGCTATGGGTTGGCATTGTATCCGGCGTACTGCGGAGCTTACATGGCCCGTCGAGCCATTCTTCCAATACGGATCCATGCCCTGGGGTGGGCTTCGGTTTCTTGGGGATTGGATTGGACGACTTACGAGAGTTCGTCCGTTTAGTTCTAACAAAGGTCTTGGTGAGAGAGGTACTATCCCAAAATTCTGTTTGGGTCTTCCAAGCGCTCTCCATAGCACAGTACTTCCGTACTATGATTGCCAAATCCGTGAAGCGTACTATGTCATAGCAGCTTATAGCATTGAGGAGCCCTTCATCCGTGTAGTTTTTGCAGAAGAGCGAGACCATGTTCTCCTCACGGCAGTCCTTGTCCTTGCTAAGCGCAAGGAGGAATCTGGCCCAGTAATGATGTACCATTTCGTGGGGCTCTTGCCTGATGCGGGAGAGACAATTTAAGTCCAGATAGGTGTTGTTAGCAGAATCCGGATTTTGATCCGATCCAACGCCCAAAGGCGCGGGCGGTTCCGAGCTTAACAGCTCGGAATCCAGAATATCACCCAATTTCTTTGGGCCAATGCCCGATTCTAAGCCCGGGGCCTGGGTCATGTTTTCCTTCGAGTAGGTTTTCGGCTCGAGGAGTTCGGCAATCTGAACATAATTCGTCCTCAAAGTTGAGGGACAATCCACGCGTGGTTCCTCCACTATCACCACCTCATGGGTGGCCGGCGGGGACCTAATGTCCCTTCGGTCGGGTTTAAGCCCAATTCGGTCATAGTTCATAGCGACTCCCAGAGCGGTGATGCGATCCAAGAGTTCATTAAGGGAGGAGAGCTCCATTGGTCCATCTGTTCGGCAAGTTCCGAACTGACGCGAAGGTTATGATTGATGACCCGAGAGGCCATCATCGGCGCCTCCACCGATGGGGCGGCCATGATAAAGCCGCCGAGTCGGAGCGTCTGGCCTACAGCCAGAGCCCCCTCCGTCTGTAGGACCAGCAGGCGACACAAAGGGATTTACCCAGGTTCGGGCCGCAAAGATGCGTAAAACCCTACGATCCTGCCTTGGTGGATGTATTTAGTGTTCTTGAGCTCTTGAACTAGCTCTATGTGCTGTAGGGTTCGAAAGAGCCGAATCCTTTCTCCGTGCGTGATGGGCCTCCTTTTATAGACCAAAGGGGCTGCCGCAGTGGCACACAGGAGGTGAAAAGTGCTACAACGTTGCGAGTTTATCACTAGTATTACAGGACAAGACGCATTTAATGCGAGGCTCAGGTGTCCCTTCGCTTTATCGGGGAGGGGGCGAGGCCCGTCCCGTCCGTCGCCGCTCCTCCTCGCTTCGACACGCGCCCTGGCTAGCGATGCACGCAGTGCCATGTAGGCAGGCAAGCAGCTGCGGTGGCGCGGTGGTGGAGCCTCCACGAAGGATTGCAGGCTGCCACGCAGGTGCCTGCCCAGCTGGTTGGGTCGGCAGCTGCATGCGAACGATGGAGAAGACTTAGCTGGCGCGGGCCTGGCAGTTGCCCTGCCGGTGCGCTCGGCGAGGGCCTTGTCGGGTGGCCCCGCAAGGGTCTTGCCGGGTGGCCCGGCAAGGGTCTTGCCATGGCGTGCTGGCCTCCCCGGCAAGGATCTTGCCGGGAGTCTTGCGGGTTTCTTTGGTGAGGATGGTTGCCTTCCTATCCTCATTTGATCTTGAGCATTCTATGTCTTCGCAAAGATCTGCATGCCACCACGAAGGTGCCTCCCGAGCCCTGTCCATATGCATTTGTCTAGCGTTGGTGGGCTCAGAGGTGGCTCACTTCGGCTGGCGTGGGCGAGCTGCCCCGTCAAGGGTCTTGCCGGGAAAACCTGCTTCGTCCATCTGATCTTCGTGGCCTTGGTCCTTGTCGTTGCTCTGTTTGCCTTGTGGCTTCGGCTTCTCTCTGGCTTACTTTTCCTGCCCTATTATGCGTGGCTGTGGCGGGAGGCTCTGACTGCCCGTGCACAAGTAGAGGGGCCAAAATCAGTGCCCCTACTTTTGTACACCGACATTCAGTAGTAACTTGATCTGAAGTTTCATGATCATTATCATTAGCTTCCTCACTAATTGGTGTAGGAATCACTGGAACTGATTTTTGTGATGAACAACTTTCCAATAAGGGAGCAGGTACTGCTACCTCATCAAGTTCTACTTTCCTCCCACTCACTTCTTTCGAGAGAAACTCCTTCTCTGGAAAGGATCCATTCTTAGCAACGAATATCTTACCTTCGGATCTATGATAGAAGGTGTACCCAACAGTCTCCTTTGGGTATCCTATGAAGACACATTTCTCCGATTTGGGTTCGAGCTTATCAGGTTGAAGCTTTTTCACATAAGCATCACAACCCCAAACTTTAAGAAACGACAGCTTAGGTTTCTTGCCAAACCACAATTCATACGGTGTCGTCTCAACGGATTTAGATGGTGCCCTATTAACCTGAATGCAGCTGTCTCTAATGCATAACCCCAAAACGATAGTGGTAAATCAGTAAGAGACATCATAGATCGTACCATATCTAATAAAGTACAGTTATGACGTTCGGACACACCATTATGCTGTGGTGTTCCAGGTGGCATGAGCTTGTGAAACTATTCCATATTGTTTTAATTGAAGGCCAAACTCGTAACTCAAATCTTCGCCTCTGCGATCAGATCGTAGAAACTTTATTTTCTTGTTACGGTGATTCTCCACTTCACTCTGAAATTCTTTGAACTTTTCAAATGTTTCAGACTTGTGTTTCATTAACTAGATATACCCATATCTGCTCAAATCATCTGTGAAGGACAGAAAATAACGATACCCGTCACGAGCCATAACACTCATCGGACTGCATACAATGTATTATTTCCAATAAGTCATTGGCTTGCTCCATTGTTCCGAAGAACGAAGTTTTAGTCATCTTGGCCATGAGGCATGGTTCACAAGCATCAAATGATTCATAATCAAGTGATTCCGAAAATCCATCTGTATGGAGTTTCTTCATGCGCATTACACCAATATGACTTAAACGGCAGTGCCACAAATATGTTGCACTATCATTATGAACTTTGCATCTTTTGGCATCAATATCATGAAAATGTGTATCACCATGATCGAGATTCAACAAACCATTCACATTGGGTGTATGACCATTTGAAGGTTTTATTCATGTAAACAGAACAACAATTATTCTCTGACTTAAATGAATAATAGTATTGCAATAAACATGATCCAATCATATTCATGCTCAACGCAAACACCAAATAACATTTATTTTAGGTTCAATACTAATGCCGAAGGTAAAGGGAGTGTGCGATGGTGATCTTATCAACCTTGGAATCACTTCCAACACACATCATCACCTCGTCCTTAACTAGTCTCTGTTTATTTAGTAACTCTTGTTTCAAGTTACTACTCTTAGCAACTGAACCAGTATCAAATACCGAAGGATTGCTATAAACATTAGTAAAGTACACATCAATAACATGTATATCAAATATACTTTTTTTCACTTTGCCATCCTTCTTATCCGCCAAGTATCTAGGGCAGCTCCACTTCCAGTGGCCAGTCCCTTTGCAGTAGAAGCACTCAGTTTCTGGCTTAGGTGTAGTTTTGGGCTTCTTCATGGGAGTGGCAACTTGCTTGCCATTCTTCTTGAAGTTCCCTTTCTTCCCCTTGACCTTTTACTTGAAACTATTGGTCTTGTCAACCATCAACACTTGATGCTTTTTCTTGATTTCTACCTTCGCCGATTTCAGCATCGCGAAGAGCTTGGGAATCATTTCTGTTATCCCTTGCATATTATAGTTCATCACGAAGCTCTAGTAACTTGGTGATAGTGACTAGAGAACACTGCCAATCACTATCTTATCTGGAAGATTAACTCCCACTTGATTCAAGTGATTGTAGTACCCAGACATTCTGAGCACATGCTCACTAGCTGAGCTATTCTCCTCCATCTTCTAGGCAAAGTACTTGTCAAAAGGTCTCATACCTCTTGACACGGGCATGAGTCTGAAATACCAATTTCAACTCTTGGAGCATCTAATATGCTGTGTGGCATTCAAAACGTCTTTGAAGTCCCGGTTCTAAGCCGTAAAGCATGGTGCACTAAACTATCAAGTAGTCATCATACTGAGCTTTGTCAAATGTTCATAATGTCTGCACCTGCTCCTATAATATTTCTGTCACCTAGCGGTGCATCAAGGACATAATTTTTCTGTGCAGCAATGAGGATAATCCTCAGATCACGGACCAAGTCCGCATCATTGCTACTATCATGTTTCAACTTATTTTCTCTAGGAATATATCATAAATAAAATGGGGAAGCTATACACGAGCTATTGATCTACAACATAGATACACAAATACTATCAGGATTAAGTTCATGATAAATTTAAGTTAAATTAATCATATTAATTAAGGACTCCCACTTAGATAGACATCCCTCGAGTCATCTAAATGATCACATGATCCATATCAACTAAACCATGTCCGATCATCACGTGAGATAGAGTAGTTTTCAATGGTGAACATCACTATGTTGATCATATCTACTATATGATTCACGCTCGACCTTTCGGTCTCAGTGTTCTGAGGCCATATCTGCATATGCTAGCCTCATCAAGTTTAACCCGAGTATTCTGCGTGTGCAAAACTGGCTTGCACCCGTTGTATGTGAACGTAGAGCTTATCACACCCGATCATCATGTGGTGTCTCGGCACGATGAACTGTCACGACGGTGCATACTCAGGGAGAACAGTTATACCTTGAAATTGAGTGAGGGATCATCTTATCACTACAAAAAAAGACACATCTGTGACATTTAGGGCCGAACGAAATTTTTTTGTCATACTTATGACACTTCTATGACGATAATTGTGACAAAACCCGGTATCATCATGGATGTGGTGGGCTCCTACTTCTATGACAAAAAAATCAAGGCAGAAAATGGGCTTTTCGTCCTGGGCGGGTCGGAGACGCAGCTACATGGCATTCTTTGGGCCGTCCATGACGGAAAAAAACCATGGTAGAAGCGAGGGCGAGGAAAATTTTGGGGAGTTCCCTGTTACGGTGGGTGGTCGGGGGCTGAGCAATGCGCGTTTCTCACGTACACGTACACGCGTGTGTGCGAGGCGTTGGCTCTAACTGAACCCGAGCGAGGCCTTGGGCTCAAACTGAACCCGAGCGATCGCACTGCAGGCTACGCGTTACTGAACCCGAGCGATCGCTCGATGGCTGTTAACTGAACCCGATCGAGCGACTCCTTTGCTACTGCTGCTAACTGAAGTCGATCGATGTTTCCTCTGGATGAACAGTGAGCTGCAGGGGGTATGGATGAACAGTGAGCGGTGCGGGTGGATGAACAGGACCCCGTGGCGTTGCCTCTGGATGAACAGGACCCCGATCGATCGAGCCAGTTGGGGCTGGATGAACAGGACCCCGTGGAGGGCTGGGTGAATAGGATGACCCTGCGGAGGGTTGCATGAACAGTAGACGGTGAAGGGGTGCCCGTGGAGGGGTGGTTGAACAGGAGCCCGTGGAGGGGTGGTTGAATAGTAGCCGGTGGAGTAGCAGGTGGTGGAGGCTGGATGAACAGGAGCCCGTGGAGGCTGGAGGAGGTCGACGGTGGAGATGAACAGTATCCCGTGGAGTCCCGTTTTGCGGTACACCACACCCCTCCTGATGAACAGGACCCCCGTTTCGACCGTAGCGCTCCAACACAAGTCTGTTTCGTCCGTTTTGCGGTACGCCACACCGCTCCCGATCAAGAGGACTCCCGTTTCGACCATAGGAGGTCCGTTTCCTCCGTTTTGCAGTATGGCAGACCCCTCCCGATGAACAGGATCCCGTTTCGAACGTGGCCGGTCGAACACAAGGTCGTTTCCTCCGTTCTGCGGTGCGCCAGGCCTCGTTTCCATCACCTGTTCCGTCCAAGCCGGTTGGCTCCCACGCGTTCCGTTGCCTCCCGATGAACATGACACATTCTGTTGCCTCCCCATGAACACGACGCATTCCGTTGCCTCCCCATGAACACGACGACGACGCAGTTTCTCCGTTTTGACCCAGCCATGTACACGAGCCCTGGCCGTACGTATGCGTGAGTAGGCGTTCGAGACCCCGCTCGTATGTATGTACGTGGCCGTATTTACTTTCTTGCACCCTGGCCGTTGTACGTACGTGTACATGCTACGTGCACGCCTCTACTACAACATGTGCGCGCCTCTACATCGACCAGTATGTACGTACATGTTCGCGACCAGAATGACAACGCTACATATGCTTCGACCAGGTGGGTCCCAACTATCAGGCAATTCCTTGCGTGCGAAGATGTAGCTGGTGGGTCCTAGCAGTCAGGGGGGGAATATTTTTTTTGCTCGGGCGCACTTCCTTGCGTGCAAAGATGTAGCTGGTGGGTCCCAGCAGTCAGGGGGTGAATCTTTTTTTCCCATAATATGGACGCACTTCCTTGCGTGCGAAGATGTAGCTGGTAGGTCCCAGCAGTCAGGGGGGAAACGGTTTTTTCGCGAAATACGGTAGCCCGTTTGGTGGGTCCCTGCTGTCAGGTGAAGGAATAATTATTTTGCGTGTAATAAGGAGGCACTTCCTTGCGGCTGCCATGGACCCAGCTATCAGCCTCTCCACGTACAGCACTCTTCCGATGGACGTCGGTCGTTGACCACGTTGACCACGCCGCGCCGAGAGCACCACGGCGGTGGACGACGACGAGGCCTAGAAAGGGGACGACGCGGAGCCGGGGAAGACGCGGCAGTGGATGCCCACGCGGAGAATAACAGGGGATGTGGGTGAGTAGAGGGATGGCCTGGCCTGCGGTGGGAGTAGTAGGAGGCGGTGAGGCCTCCGCGGCATCACAGCCGGCCACGAGAGGCAGGAGCATGCGGCACGACCGGCGCCGCTTTGGGCGGCTAGAGCAAGAAGACCAGAGGTTGAAGAAGCACTACGGCCGTTGGATGGACATCGTACGGTCATTGGAGCTAGAATCATTCATATTGACTAAAGTTGACAAAGGCCTCCGTCCCAGTCAACATAGTAGGCCCATAAGTCAGCCTCCCACCATGGTGGGTCCCAGCTAGCAGGGGGAGTATTCATTTTTTTGTGTGTAATAAGGAGGCACTTCTGGTGCATCCGAGCTGACAGCGGGGGGAACGTTTTTTTCGCGAAATACGGTGGCCCGTCCGGTGGGTCCCAGCAGTCAGGGGGAAATGTTTTTTCGCGAAATATGGTGGCTCGTCTGGTGGGTCCCAGAAGTCAGGGGGGAAACATTTTTTTCGCGAAATACTGGTGGCCTGTCTGGTGGGTCCCTACTGTTAGGTGGAGGAGTAATTATTTTCTGTGTAATAAGGAGGTACTTCCTTGCGGCTGCCGTGGACCCAGCTGCTAGCCTCTCCATGTACAGTACTCTTCCGATGGAATTCCGTCGTTGCCACATTGACCACACCGCGCCGAGAACCCCACGACGGTGGACGATGGCGAGGCCTAGGAAGGAGACGATGCAGAGCCGGGGAAGACGCGGCAGTGGATGCCCACACGGAGAGGAGTATGAGGGTTCACTGGTTCGGCTACGCTGCCGTTGCCGCAGAATAATAGGGGGTGTGGGTGAGTGGACTGGAGGGATGGCCTAGCCAGCGGTGGGAGTAGTATGGGGGTGGTGAGGCCTCCGCGGCAGCACAGCCGGCCACGAGAGGCAGGAGCAGGCGGCACGATCGGCGCTGCTTTGGGCGGCTGGAGCAAGAAGACCAGAGGTTGAAGAAGCACTATGACCATTGGATGGACTTCATACGGTCAGTCGAGCTAGAATCGTGCATATTGACTAAGTTAACAAAGCCCTCTGTCCCCGTCAACTTAGTAGGCCCACTATACTGGGTCCCAGCTAGCAGGTGGAGTATTCATTTTTTTGTGCATAATAAGGAGGCACTTCCTTGCATGCGAAGATATAGCTGGTGGGCCTGAGCTGTCAGCGGCGGTAACGTTTTTTCATGAAATACAGAGGCCCTTTCGGTGGGTCCCAGATGTCAGGTGGAGGAATCATTATTTTGCGCGTAATAAGAAGGCATTTCCTTGCATGCGGCCGTGGACCTAGCTGCCAGCCTCTCCATGTACAGTCCACTTCAGATGCATGTCGGTCGTTGACCACGCCACTCCGAGAGCACCAGGGCGGTAGACGGCGGCGAGGCCTAGGAAGGGAACGACACGGAGCCAGGGAAGACTCGGCAATTGTTTCCCACGTGGAGGGGAGTACGACTGTATGAGGGTTTACTGGTTCGTCTCCCGTCGCCGGAGAATAACAGCAGGTGTGGGTGAGTAGAGGGATGGCTAGGCCAGTGATGGGAGTACGGTGGGGCGGTGAGGCCTGCGCGGCAGCACAGCCAGCCGCGGGGAGGAGGGAGCAGGCAGTCCCTCCGGTGCTTGTTTGAGCGGCTAGAGTAGGAAGAGCAGAGATTGAAGAAGCACGACGGCCGTTGGATGGACATCCAACTGTCACTGCTTGTGCGTCAACCTTTTTTTAGGAAAGCCTCAAATCTGTGGAAAACAGCATACAGGCCATCTGCCATTATTTCTAATAATTTACAGCCCATTTGCTAATTCTTACGGTTTTTTGGAGCCCATATTCTTTTTATTAGCATTATAGCCCATATTGTGGCCACGGTTAAAAAATTATATGAAATTTTGCATATGTCGGTGCGGTCTGAACTGTTTTTAATCCCGAAATTTTGAGTCACATTCAGACTGATTTTAAAAATAAATGTATATCAATATAAATTCCAATAAATTGTCCACACATAAAAATCAATGCAATTTAAGTTCTCGAAATGAAAAAAAGATATTTGAAATTAATTGCCAGTTTGATGTTTTTTACAAATGTATAGCCCATTTCTCATTACTGTTAGGCCATTTTCTCGGCCAGCCGAATGAAGCTCTCCTCGTCTTGAAAGATTTGCAACCCAACATGCCTGATAAAGCGACTTACTTGAAAAATCACAAAAAAACTGGGCTAGCCATTTTCAGAAAGAAAGAAAAAACTACTGGACTGGTCTGTGGTAAACATAAAAGAAAAGGCTGTCTAGACAGGCCAGAGTGTCCCGCACAGCCCAGTTGACACCCTGCTTCCGTCTCAAAAACAAATTAGATAAATTCCACTCCAATTATGGCGATTCATAAAAATGCCACTGCAATTTCCAAACTTTGAAAAATGGCACTGCAATTTTTGCAAACTTTGAAAAACGCCACTGAAGTTTGCAAACTTTGAAAAACGCCACTCCAGACTTGGAAAAATGTCACTAGAAATGGCATGAAATGGCATTTTTCAAAGTTTGGAAATTGCAGTGGCATTTCTCGAAAACACCAGATTTGGAGTGGCATTTATCAAATTAACCCAAAACAAAAATAACTGGGCGAGCTGCTGGGTCCCTGGTGTCAGCCGCTCGTTGTGCAATTCTCTCGTTTATTGACTACGTTGACAATGGCATGGGACCCAGATGTCAGAAATCCACTAGGAGGAGCCATTTTTTTATTGGCTTGAAATAAGGAGGCACTTGCTTGCCTACTGCCATGACCTTGGCGGGTCCCTGCTTTCATCCTCTCCACGTACAATCATATCTTGATTGTGTACACGACAACTTGGTAGGCCCACAAGTCAACCTCTAAACCCATGGAGGACAAATACAACCCATTTAAAAAAATAACAGCCCATTCCATACATTCAAACGGAAAGTTCAACATTCAGAGCAAAGTAACAGGTCTAATCCACATATAGAGTACTGAACTTCCACGTTGACAACCATCATAGCCAAGTTAACTATCTACACCCACTAATAGTCTAGTAGCGTACAAGTACTAACTTACTCTTAGCTAACTAGTTGATGCCGACTGCCATCTGCAGTACATGCTAAACGCCGGCTCCGGTGTCCTGCGCCTCGCTTCGGACTTGCAAGAGGTGCGATAGGGCATGTTGCTTGCTCGCGTTGGCCCTTTCCATGCCGGCGTGGTCCACCGAAGCTTCGGCTTCCAAGCGAGAAACACACTTGACGAGCTGGTAGTAAAAATCGGCGTCGCGAACACGTGCGTGCCCAACAGCCTCTAGGGCTATTTTCCGGGCGCCGGCCTCCACGTAGTCGCCCAGTTGCGGGCGCTCTGCTCGCGACTCAAAGCGTCGGTGCGCTGCTGCTCCATGTCCCACTGGCGGCGCAAATCGGTGATATGCTGCTCCTCCGCCAAGCGGTCACGCTCCAACAACTCCTGCTCCTACATCAGGTGGTCGCGCTCCAACAACTCCTCGATCTCCGCGTTGCCATCTAAAGATAGATAGAATGCCTCCTCCCTCCGTCTGCCTTCCGGTGAAAAGCTGAACACTAGTTCCGGTGGTGACCGCCTCTGGCGTCGCCTACCGCGGACGGGTGGGGGCATGGCGGACGTGGCGAGTGACGTCAGGCCGGTGGGGGCTTATGAGGATATGGCGAGTTGGGTAACGATGCCACCAGAGAAGGCCGGGAAACAATACTTATAGGCGGAAGGTAGCACGACGGTCATCAGAATTCAATGCATAAGCAGGCATGGCTTAGCGCGCCAGCTTGCTGTGGAAAACTAGAGAAACTGAAATTATGACTGTGTCGTCCCGTCCCGTCTGGGTCACACGCCGGCATGGCGGTCAAACGAGTGCACTCGAATCATCTCCCTCCTTGTCAATAATGATTCCACGAATTTAAAAAGCCCGCAACAATTAAAGCGCATCTTTGTTCGCATCAGTTAGCTACCTTAATTACGGCCGGCTGCATGCAGGCACTCAGAATCGCTCGCAGCCAGTACGCGGAGCAGCATGCAACGAGTCGCAGCCGAGGGCACACATACAGCCACTTAAATCGCTGGAATTAATTAGGCTTAAGCTTCTGTATGTCGTTAATTATTGCCATGCCTTGGTCTTGCTGCTTTGCTCACGGGACTAATAAACCCGGACGGAGGGAGTACCTTGGTTGGTGAGAGGTTTGAATTAAGCCCTGCAAACCGGAAAGGAGGTACTAGTACGCGCGTGATCCGCTATTTATTCGTGTAGGATCGAGTAGGTCGTTTCTTGAATTGAGCCCTGAAAACCGGAAAGGAGGTAGTACGTGTGTGATCTGCTATTTATCCGTGTAGGATCGAGTAGGTAGGATAGTGTAGCTTGTCAGTTTCTTCAGAGGTAGGCATTTTTATTCAAAAAACTGTCACTTCGGATCTTGTGTCGCAAATAAAACTGCCAGGAGCGCATTAGTAGGCTAGCTAGTGATCGATCAGTAACTTGTAAACATTGAGCAAACAGAAATAAGTAACTGTTAATGCATCTCAATGATTCACAGATCATATACAAATATGTAGCTCCAAAAGCAAAGATCGGCCACTTCGGATCTTGCGTCGCAACTAAAACTAACTAGTACGATTCCCATACATAAGATCAACATGGTAATGCATCTCAATGATTCACAAATCATATACAAATATGTAGCTCCAAAAGCAAAGATCTAGAAAAAACATCTGTTCTTCCTACTAACATGGATGATTCTCTTGGCCAACATTCAGTACAGACTGAAAGACAAATTTGTTTGTGAAGTCTACAATTCCTCTTGCAAATGTAAGTGGTTTCACCAACAACTGGAACCATGAGAATGAACCACACATGATGGAGGAACATCCACTGCAATATGATTTGGTCTTCTCTCGATCACACCACGAGAATATTTTTGGAATACAAACTTTAACTTAGGGAAAATGATGCCCATTGTATAATCAGACCAAAGCAATGAAGCACCTAGTGTTGGCCAATAAATAGTACAGTACTACTTTTCTGCAGTCCATTAAGAGTGAATATCCAATCTTTCTGTGTTTATTTTCAAATGGCACTGCATGTAGTGACTATACTATTCTCTTGTGCAGTTCAACCAAAATTGTGGACACTTTGTTTGTTTGCCAAATAGCAACGGGCAGAAATCTCTGTCTGCACAAATATCAAGCAGCTAGTAAACATATACCACACCTTGTATTTTCGGTTTAAACATGTCTCTTCCGCTTAGCATCTGTCATGTTCTGCACTGGACAATCTGATATAGTTATGTTTTGCCCTGGACAATTTCATACTGAATTGATTTGCTGGTTCAGAGCAGAAATATAGCGCCTATTATTCATCAGACCAAGGATATCCATGTTCGCAGTGATGGAGGAGCTGAAATCGATACAACCAAAATTGAGCATCCAATCATTGAATCCTGTCCTGCACCTCCAATGTAGGTCCAACCTGCCAATAAATTCACATGCAAACCACTAGTATTACTATCTAATGATAGTACAAAAAGAGTAGCAAGATAGTAGCAAAGAATGTACCTTCGTAATGAACAGCTCATAGTGCCACCAATTGGATATAAAGGTTTGGAAGAAAACATGCTCCTAATGTTGAACCAGTTGGACTTTTTGTGCAGTTCCACTAAAATCAAGCATCCCTGTTTGCATAGATATTGAAAGTGTGATTACTGTAAAAACGACACTAGTTAAAGCATAGAATCACAAATATAAGCATTTCAATTTCTTAATGGAAAAGGTAGCAAGGCTGTTTCTAATCACCTGTTTGAAGGAATAAATAAGGCAACAACGGCTGATGTCAGAAAGGCATATATAGTTCTTTTTGAAAGAATGATCGACTCCTGACCTTTCCTCTTCTTTTAAGCATATTTTGTGTAGTTCAACTAAAATAAAATGCCATCACCGCCTTGACAATTCAGTGACACTGTACAAAAGGAAATGACTTAACATTACATCATGATGTCAGGTATGTAGTCGACAGGCATTAGAGACAAACATACAGACCTCCTCCGATAACATAATGAACATTAATTTTAACAAAGGTGTGACTAGCTTTACCAGGATAATTTGAGTGAACTCTACACCCTTTGTCCCTTAATGTAAGACGTTTTCGCGGTTCAATTTAAAGTACCCAAATGTCTAGTATTTAGAAAAACAGGTAGTAGTTTTCTTGAGCACATATCTGGGAAAGCTTGCCACACTTTATTTATGTCCATACGCTAATGCAACACCATTCGAATACTACAAATATACACTAATCCAGTGGCTAGTGCAACAGTAGAGTAGTTATTTTATTGCAGGGTACAGTACAGTGGTTTTACTGAACACATTTCAATAAACTCTAGCATTGGAAGATTTCTATAAGAATTAACAATACAAAATGTAAAGGTAACAAGTTTCAACATTGGTATACTAGTTGTGCATGAGCATTAAACCAAATACAAAAGTCTGAAGGTAACTAGCATTATTAACTAATGACAGTATAAAAAATTTGCAAACCATGTACCTCCAATGTAAATATCATTTCGAACTCAGGGGGCCTTAAAAATTGCTATCCCAATCTTGATAATCTATCAAACATAAAAACTCGATCGAACGAATCAAGAGAACAGCCGGAGGAGGAGGAGCCCGCTCTTGACCTTTCCTCTTGTCTTCATAATTTTTTGTGCAGTTTAACCAAAATAAAATGACATCAACGCCTTGGCATTTTGGTGACACTGTACAAAAAAAATTAACTTATCTCATGAAAGTGAGGTATGTAATCTATAAGCATTAACAGTGCAAAAATTTGAAGGTTGTAACAAGTTTCATCGTTGGTATACTGGCTGTGCAACAGCATTAGAATGCCTTAGCTGAAAAATCTTTAGTACATCCACAATCAACAGCTAACCCTGAAATAATCCAGTGACATTAAATGGCATTGCTTAAATTTATCGGTGGCATTAGACTGAGAGCGGCATTAGTTAAATGTGGCATCACTTTAGAGGTAGCATTGCTTGACTTGACTGCTGGCATTATACTAACAGCAAAAAAGTGGCAATAAGAGCATGGGAGGCCCATACGGACAGTGGGTGCACCAGTACAATGTACCTCCACGGACGCAGAGTGGTGAGGGAGGTATGGTTGCCCATAGCAACAAATATCCAGGTAGCATATGTGGATTAGGTCCCATTTTTGTTCTCTTTAGCCACCTTTTTCCTATGTGAGGACAACAAACAGATCAACCTGGTCATTCTCTATTGTGTTGTCATGCCTTTCTACCCTTCTTCAACCAAGAGACATGAGACTCGTTCCTTAGCTACTGATTTTCCCCTTTTCAACCTAGATGCGGGTTCGATGCCTACTCTCTTGGACAGTACAGTCTCCCTTCCTTTCCTTATTCAACCCAGACATGGATTAGTCTGCATGAAGTAGGGTTTCCTTTAATAGTGCAAATTATGATTTTCGTCTGCATGGCCAGCAGAGCAGAGGATAGCAAATTGGGAAGATGGTGGAGTGGAAAAAGATCCACATGCAACGACGTGGGAGATGGGGCAATAGAACAAGGGTATGGTTCGAAAAGTGGTAGCATACCTGAGGGTCAGCGAGAAGTGGCTTCGCTCGTGGTCGTCATCCTCCGCACACACTACGGCAGCGAGCTTGGGGACAGAGGCCATCCCGCGCGGGCGCTAGGTCTGAGAGGACGACCTTGTCGTCATTGCGTGACCTCGCTCGTCGACAACGAGTGCGTCAATGCTGCACGTACTTTTCTTCCTCGGCGGATCTGTGACCACCGGTGAGGAGGGAGAGAGAGGCCGTCTTTTTTAGATCTGGAGAGAAGGTGATAGTGTGAGAAGCAAGTGGGAAGCCCTTAGCAAGAAAGCGCTGAAGCTCCAGGCTATATATCTTTTTTATACTACTAGTACTGGAGGTGGAGTAGTGGTAGAGTAGTTTATATTTTCTCTGCATACAGTACCAGTTAGTCGTGCTTCAAAACTGAACGACACGCCGTTAAAAAAATAAAGGTCGATAAATAATGTGGCACCTCGGGCCAACGCAGCCAGATCGCATTTTGCACGAGAAATTACACACCATGTTTCCTTGGCATGTGGTCCCGTTCCAACATATCAGTGAGACGACGACGAGTCCTTTTCTACTAGTATTTCCAAGCAGACGTGTAGGCTGGGGCGCCTCTTCATGAACCGTAGCAAATTGGCAACCGTCCACCGACTCTTCGCCTTTCCCTCTCGATTTGGAACTGTTGTCGCACGCTCTTCCTCTCGCTCCTCCATTTTCCTTCAGCCCTTCACCCTTCCTTCTGCCATTGTTTGATCGTCTTCTCCATGGAGGGAACAGGCCGGAAACGACCCCGTTATTCTTGCCCCAATCTGAAAGATGACGTGGTGGAGGAACTCATTAATCGGTGTGATGTCATCACCTCGGCTAGCATGGCAGGTTCGTTCAAGACCATTCTCGACTCAACTAATAACATCATTACAAGGAACCCAAGACTCATGGAGCAGTTTGATCTCCCCTATCTTCTTCGTCATGACCCTGATGACTGGCGTGGGGACGACGGAGGCCTCGCCTTGTGCAAGTTGATGCCGCTTGATAATGATACGTATGATGTTAAGATGCCATCGCTTGAGGGTAAGGCTTGGGCAGGCACAAATGGAGATTGGGTTGTTTACATTGGGTCCAACTGTGAGTGGGAACTGGTGAATGTGTACACTCGTGACCGGGTTCCACTTCCAAAAATCTCAGCAGACTGCCCAGAAGTTGAGCACAACGGTATTGTACGCACGTTCAAATACAATCATGGTGACTGTCTTCTATGGAAGATAGCAATTTGTCGAGTTCCCAACCGCTCTTGGAATTACAAGAACTATGAAGTTGATGCTATCTTCGACAAGCTTGTTACCGTCATTCGTGGTTCGACTAGATGGATATTGCTCGAAAATTAGTTTCTGTACACGGATGAGTACTGTGATGCAATTCAATACGAGGGCCTTGTGTTTGCTTCCACCACTCATGGCACTATTTTTGCATGGGATCCTCGTAGTTTCGGTACGTTTCTCTTCCACCGTAATTATAATTGTTTCATCCACATGCATGCGGGTTAGCAAGTTTGTCGGGGGTTGGGTGCGACATATGCCAAAGATGCCTTATCATGGTGGGGCGAGTAGAACATCGCCGGTTCCTGGAAACGGGATGAGGCGAAGACATGCACGCCGGCAGATCTTACCCAGCTTCAGGGCTCTCCAAGGAGATAACACCCCTACTGCTGCTCTACGGGGTCTCCGCATGATCACTAAGGCAAAGTGAATACAAGGGTGCTCCTAGAGCTGTTTCTGGAGGAAGGAGAAGGCAAGGCTAGCTCTCTCCCTCCGGTGTGTTCTGTCTAATGCTACTGGATGCCAACCCTTTGCATGGGTGCCCTGGGGGGTTTATATAGGCCTACCCCCCAGGGCTACAATGGTAAAACCGGCTGGGCGCGGGTCCCAGCCGTCTGTCTCTCTGGTGCCGTCTTCTCCGCCGACTCCTGGGGCCCGCCGGCTGGTGGGCCCCGCCGACTGGCGTGATACGAGGGCGTCAGCCTGTGTCCGCCGCGGGCGGGTCCTGCCGGCTGCAGATTACTGTAGCCGTGCTTCTAATGACGCAGGCTTGGTCAGTGGGTCATGGCAATAGTGCTGCTGCCTGCGGGCGATCACTGTGGCCATTCCCCTGTCGCGTCTGGTTAATGGCGTGTGGGGCCCGTGGGAGGGGCCGGCCGACTCCAGGGAGCCGACTCCCAACGGGTCCGACTCTCGGTGCTCCCGCCGTCTTCAATACTCTCGCTGACTGGTAGGCCCCGCCGTCTTCGGGCCGTACAGACAAGGCATTGTGGGCACAGGGCCTTGCCTCAAGGACTGATGTCAGGGCTGGCATGGCAACAGTGCCGCGCCGGGCGGAGATCTCCGCGAGTACGGCGCACTGTGGCCATGCTTGCCTTTAATCACTAGGTGGCTGGGAGTCGCGGGCTGACTCCCCATAGTCGGCATCTTCGGAGTCGCCTCTGGGACTCGGCTTGGATGAGAGTCGTCTCTGGTACTCGGCCCTTCTTGGTGTCGCCTCTCGGACTCGGTTTGGATGAGAGTCGCCACTGGGACTCGGCCCTTCTTGGAGTAGCCGTTGATACTTGAAGGGCGCAGTCTGCCCCGATGTCTTGAAAGGTCCTGGGGCTCGGGTTAGCCTACCCGTGGCCCATTACTCCGACAGTAGTCCCCGAAGCTGGTGAGGCTCCGAGGCTGATACGTCGTGTGCCTCAGCAGTTTCATTCTTTAGATGGGGGAAAGCAAGCTTTGATGGCCGCCTTTTTCCAAGCCGATTGGCTGGAGTCGGATTCTCTGTGCGCCGTCATGCTCAAGCCGGCTGGGTGGAGTCGGATTCGCCGAGGGCCACCTTGCCCCTTGAGGTGTTTCAAACATCGTGGCGGGAACCAGGCGGCGTGCCTGATACGCTTCCCGTGGCCGCCCGCCGCGGCCCCGTCGCACGGGGCCACGTGGCAGGGGCAGTCTGCCTGCCCACGCGCGCGACGGGACGGGCCGTCAGGCGGGGCCCGCCACTACCGTGCCTCGGCACGTGAACGGATCTGTCAGGACCCCGACTCAATGCCACATCGATCTAGCATGTAACACCTCATATCACTTTGTGGCCTCACGCACGGTATCCCCACGGGTGTCGCCTTACCTTTGCCCGGGACCGTTTGCGCCTTTTGGCACATGTATATGATAGTGTCGCTAGCATCCATATGATAAGGAGCCCAGGCTGACATGGCTAGTCATAAACCCAAAGTGGCACAAACTTACAGGGTCAGGCATCCATGACCCAGCATCGAACGTGTCGGTCATCAGTGAGTGAATCCAGGCTGTAGCACTTGGCTAGCAGGACTCCGGTATTCATCGCGTGACATTTCCCTGAAGGGACAGACACAAGAACGAAGAAGGACACATGCCGGCTAGCCTAAGTGTTCCGGAGCAGTAGCAAGCTACCATGGCTCAGTGGAAGCACTAGGAGACATTTCCCGGTAAGAGAGGCTACTAAGGATAAACAACTAGATAGTCAGATCCCACACATACCAAGCATTTCAATAACATACACACAATATGCTTGATATGTGCAAATACAACATGGCATCACAACATGACTCTACAACTCAAATATTTTATTCAATAGGCTCCGAGGAGCGAGATATTACAAACATGGGTCTCTTGACCCAGCATTCAGAGCATACAAGTCAAAGCACACGCGGAAGCTTAACATGTCTGAGTATAGACAACTACAAATGAAAAAGGCTGAGAAGCCTGACTAACTACCAGATCCTACCGAGGGCACAAGATCGTAGCTGTGGTAACAAGCTAAATGTCGAAGTCCAAGCGGAACTACTAGCGAGACTGAAGTCTCTCTTCAAAAACATAAAATAGGCAAACGTGAGTACAAATGTACCCAGCAAGACTTACATCAGAACTATCTACATATGCATCATTATCAACAAAGGGGATGGTGGGGTTTAACTCCAGCAAGCCAGCTTTGACTCGGTGGCTATCCTGAACTACGACTGCAAGTAACTCTTTTGAGGTGGCGCACACGAGTCCACATATTCACCATATCAATACACCACTATGGATCCGCTCCCGTCTCCCTACGAGAACGCCATCCATAGGACTCACGCTTATCTTGCACATTTTAGAGTATCCACTTTCACTTGTCTATGAACTATACAGGCAACCCAGAAGTCCTTTACCGCGGACACGGCTATTCGAATAGATCATATTAACCCTGCAGGGGTGTACTTCTTCACACACGCTCTCGCCACTTACCGCCATGTACACCTCGTGTATCTCAGCAACCTTCAAGCGGAAGCCTGGCGAGGGAGTTGTCCACGACCTGACTAACCACACAAGTCTCTCGTCCAGGTTTATCGCCTATTTGAGTTCCATCCGCAAGGAGATCCGGCTAGGGTGTCGCTCACGGCCCCAAACGATGTGTGCAGGGTTCCCAAGCCCACCTCGACGGGTGGATCTACGCTTGGTACACCGTGCCATGGTGCCTAGTCTGTCCCAAGCCCACCTGTACCGGGTGCCAGTTGGTAGACTACTAACACTACCTACAAACACCAGAAACTAGTTGCAACTCCTGGACAGAGATCAAGTTGATTAATAAGCCGAGAGGGTCAATTAAGGATCCCAATGAGTGGTAGTAGCTGTTCATGGATCACAAACACAGAACTCAGTTCCTGAGGACGGTTTCAATGAGACAACCCACGATGTACTCCTACATGGCCTCTCACCGCTACCTTTACCAAATCGTGTTCACACATTTAGACGACACACAGCAGGACATGTTCACACACCTCCAATTTATCCCCGATGAATCAGACCTGACTCAACTCTAAGCAGTAGCAGGCATGACAAACAAGCATGAATGAGTAGGCACATCAGGGATCAAACAACTCCTACTCATGCTAGTGGGTTTCATCTATTTACTGTGGCAATGACAAGTCATGTAGAGGATAAAGGGGTTCAGCTACCGCATCAAGTAATAGATGAATCGTTGTTGTCCTAATGCAGTAAAAGAGAGTAGGAGCGAGAGAGTAGGATTGTATCGGAATGAACAAGGGGGTTTTGCTTGCCTGACACTTCTGAAGATAATATAGTTCTTCATCGGTGTCATCGAACTCATCATCGAACCTCGTCTACTGAGAGGGGGCAATCACCGGCAAACGAGAGGGAAACACAATCAATGCAATGCACAATATGATGCATGATCATGACATGGAAAATGTGTGTATTGGGCTAATGCAACTAAAACCAGATGGGTTTGAGTCATTTTGAACCAATGGTTCAACCCCAAACTCATCTTATTGATTTAAATAGTGCCTATCATGTTTTGCACTAAACAGCAAAGTTGTTTAAACATGCATGAAAACAGTACATATGGATATATTGGATTTTTCTGATCATTTTTCATATATAAATTATTTCATTCTGAGTTACGGTTGATTTTATATGAATTTTTTAAGTTAGCACTATTTTCTGGAATTTTCTGAATAAAAATAAATCTAGAAAAGGCATTACTGCGTCAGCACTACGTCACTGTGACGTCAGCATGGTCAATAGGGCTGGTCCAGGTCAAACCTGACCAGAGGGGTCCACTGGTCAGTGACTCAGGGCTAGTTAGAGTCGCTGACATGTGGGCCAGGTCAAAGTCCATGTCAGCTTGGTCAAAGCTGATGCGTGGGCCTACTGTTTTAAATAGCTAATCTAATTATTTTTGTTAAGCAGTAAACTAACAAGTGGGTCCCACTGTCAGCGTCTAGTGTTAGACTAATAGGGTTAGTTAGCCCTAATCTAATGACTGCCACGCGAGCTAACCGGCGATTAGCCGCCGGTGCTAAGCAGGATCCGGCGGCGCTCCTCGTCCGGCCATCTCCGGCGACGAGAGCTCATGCGGCTGGGCTCTACGGATGCAGTGCATCGAGGCGCATCGGTTGTTGGCCGTGGGTAGTGCCGGGGTGGACTACAGCGGCGACGGCAAGGACGACAGCGGCGGCCGAAGCTCGGCTAAGCGCAGGCACGGTGCTGCAGCTCGTAGACGAGTGAACGGAGGTGCTAGGCAGCACCTAAAGGGAAGCAGGAGCACGTCGGAGCTACTACGCGAGGCGGAGGTGCTCGGGGGCACGGAGCTCGCCGGCCATGGCGGACGGCAGCTTCGGGTGCTCACGGGGCAGCGGTTACGGGGCACGCGCGCGAGAGAGAGAGGTGAGGGGAAATGAAGAGGGGCTCACGGCGGACTCGCAGAGCAGCTCAATGGGCTCGGGGAAGCTTCTGCGACGGTGAATCAAGGCGGCGGTCGTCGGTGGTCGAACTCGAAGACAAAGACGATGGCGCCTGCTCGGGGCCTCCGTGCTTCTTTCCTTCGGTGCAGAGGTGAAGCGCGAGGTGACGGAGGCTCTATACGGCCCAGGGAGGCAAGGCGACGGCGGTGGGCGCGACAGCTCATGGCTGCACACTCGGGTGCGTGAGGAGGAGAGCGAGGGAGAGAGACAGAGGAGCGGGTGAGGACGGGGGAAAGTAGGAGGGAGCCAGGGGAGTGCGTGGCGCACACAGGCAC
This sequence comes from Triticum aestivum, assembly GCF_018294505.1. Classification (NCBI taxonomy): domain Eukaryota; kingdom Viridiplantae; phylum Streptophyta; class Magnoliopsida; order Poales; family Poaceae; genus Triticum; species Triticum aestivum. The sequence continues at coordinate 478,151,246 of NC_057807.1, read as the reverse complement.
GTCGGGGGAGCAGTGGAAGCAAAAGGTGGCGCAACGCGTGTGCGTCTACGGCGGCCACACGCCCTCCTGGCCACTGGCAGGAGCTTGAAGACGGTGGGGCACTTGGTGGGCTGGCCCAGTGGTGCCAGGCCAGATGGGCTACACAGTGGCTGGGCCGCGGGTGGGTCTTCTCCCTTTCTATTTTTGTTTTTGTTTTGCTATTTTTTTTCTATTTTGATTTAGTTTCTAAACCAAATCATTTTTGTATCTTCTGAAAATTATTATGTGGCCTGATACAAAATTATTCAGAGCCACTCACAAGTTTTCAGAATTTTGGGAGTTATAAAAGCATTTATAGGAATTTATATCTCCAATTCAAATAAGTATTGATTTAATTCAAAAACCAAAAATGTCCTGGAAAAATGTGTATCATCTCTGGTTAAGGTTTTCACCTTTTCCCATAAATCATGAACATTTCTGAGGGCATTTTGGGTTTATTGAAGATTATTTTAGGTTGAACCTATTTTATTTGATCTAGTGCTAGGGTTTGAACAATCCCCATTTCAATCTTAAATAAAATTTAAACATGATGCACACATGGAGCTAGTCTAGTGCAAAACCAGAAGCTAGGGATGTGACAGGATCCGCTGCGGCCGGGCGGGCGGTTGAGCTCCCCACGTTGTTACTGCGTGCAGTAACTTCGTGGGTTTAATCGTGGGGGGCGTGGGGGCTCGCGCGCAGTTAATCCCCACGCCGCCCCATCGGCTTCTTAGCCTTTGGGGCTATAAATAGGTGGGGGAAGCGGGACGGCGAAGCGCGCGCTCGTTCTTCTCCACTTCCCCTGCTTCCTCCTACCTCTCCTTCTTCTTGCCTTCGCCGCACCACGCCGCACCGCTCCGCAGCGATGAGCTCTTTCTCCGCCGCGGCCTCTGCCGTCCGCTCCGTCGTGTGGGATGGTTCCCAGGTGGATGACGACGCCATCGAGCACCTTCGCAGGACGCACCGGCTCCCCGGCGCGCACCTGGTGCAAGCTCGCGCTGCACAGGAGGGGGAGATAACACCGGCACCGAAGGAGGGCGAGCGGGTCATATTCCGCTCGCACCTCATGCACAGCATGGGCCTGCCGGCGAGCGGCTTCCTCCGCTCGTTCTTGGAGTTCAATGGACTCCAGCCGCACCACCTCACCGCGAACACGGTGGTGTTGCTGGCCGACTTCGCCACCCTGTGCGAGGGTTTTCTCGGTGTTCTCCCCACCCTCGAGCTGTGGGGAGAGTTCTTTCAAACGAAGCTCGGCACGCACTCCGCCGGCATACCGGCCCAGTGCGGTGCCTTCATCGCCATGCGCAGGTCGACCGTTGACAACCCCTTCCCCTCCATCACGCTGATCAAGTCGGTGAAGATGTGGCAACACTCGTACTTCTACGTGAAGAACGTTGCCACGGAAGGCGACTGGGTCAACCTGCCGCATTATGAAGCCAGCGCACTGGCTGGGAGGCTTCCCAGCTGGTCCAATCGGGCCAAGACGCTGTCTCCTGTCGGCACCGCCACCATCGCCCGACTCCGAGTGCTGACGCAGTCGGAAGGCTTGGTCGGGGAAGACTTGCTGGCCGCCTTCGTGGCGCGCCGAGTCCTCCCACTCCAAGGCCGTCCTCATCTGATCTGTCAGATGAGCGACCGCCAAGATCTGAGCCGGATGAGTACCTGGGAGATGCCCCACGTGGAGGTGGCGAACATGGTGAACCACATCGCGAACTGCGAGCTTGCGGAAGACTGGCAGTTCGGCAAGGAGCCGTACTCGCGTGCCAACCCCCCGCCTGTGGTAAGTCGAATCTTTTTGTTTCTGTTTTTCTTCATAGCCAACTCCAACTTCTGATCTGCTTGGTTCTCTGAGTCAGAACCCCCTCATCCAGCCTACAGCTAGTGCCACCGGTCAGCCACGCGAGTTTGCTCAAGACCGCGCGGAGAGCGACATCGACGACCCCGACTTGGGAGCGGCGGCTATGGAAGCCGACGCTGAAGGCGGGGGAGGAGGAGCGGAAGGCGGACTCCGGCCCTCGGCAAGCTTCGCCGACTGGCCAGAGGACGAGGGTGACGGCGAGGTCGTCCCGCGCCGCCAACCGAAAGCCGGCCATCCAGGCGCGAGTTCCTCCGCCGGCTTAGCCGGTCAAGTCGGCGCGAAGAAGCGCCGGGCCGTGCCGAGTTCGCTCGGCGACCGGCCGAAAAAGTTCAAGGGGGCGGCCGCCGCGACCAAGCAGGAGGAGGCGATCGCAAAGGCCAACCGCTTCCGCAAGGAAGTGAAGAAGCCGCCGCTGGTCTCCGCGTAAGTGCTGACTATCGCTTGTTCTTGTTTCTTTGGACGGATCTGTTCCGAGTCTTTTTTTCATTCTGCTTTCTGTTTCAGGGCCCCTCTTTCTCTTGAGAGGGTCGCCGTCCCCTCTGTCATGGGGTCGGCCGAGACGTCCACCAACACCCGGCGGATTGACCCCGCCGCCGACCTTCAGGAGGCGACGGAGCGCAACGCGCGGGAGAAGCGCGACGAGGAAGAGGCCGACTGTCTGGAGAAGGCGGAGGCCGAGAATGCGGCGGCCTCCGCCCAGAAGAAGCTGGCGGAGGCCGAAGCTGCCGCTGCGGCCAAACAGCGGGCCGAGGAGGCCGCGCACCGCCAGTCGGTGTTGCTTGTCGTTCCGCTGAGCTCCGCACCGCCGCCCCCGGAGTTCACGGGGCAGACTGGAGAAGTCAGCGGGGAGCACTCCATCGTGGAGAGGGACATATGTGAGGCCTCTGCGTCGGGCATGGCCTCGCCGCCACCGCCGCCTCCGCCGCCTCCGCCGCATGGCAAGCAGCCGGCAGGCCCTCCAGTGCCATCGGCTGAGGACGAGGCGGTGGCGAGGCTGCTTCTCCAAGTCGCCTCACCGGCGTGCCGCCGTCTTGCGAAGGCGGTCTCGGCGCCGCGCCCCTTGGAAGCCGGCGCCGCCAGCTCGGCCATTCCAGATGCTGAGGCATCAAGTGCTGCGCCTACTGGATGGGTGCAAGGAAGCGGCGACGGTCCGCTGAACCAGGCGCTCCTGGATGTGCAGGCGAAGCTGCGGGCTGAAGGAGAAGCCATCCAGGGCTGCACCAGGGCGCATCTGGTGTCGCGGGCGTCTATCCGAGTGTGTTTTTATTTTTGACTTTGCCTTTTCTCATTCTTCTCTGTGGGGGCGCGCCAGCGCACCCACTGGGTGTAGTCCCCGAGTTTCGGGCCGGCTGCTGCGCAGGCGGCCCGGAACTCAATCTGGCGAGTTCCTCATTTTTGTCTTTGTCTGATTTTTTATTGCAGGAGTATCACAACCTCCGCGTCACCTCCTTCAACCGTAACGTTGAGCGGCTGGAGAAGCGGACTGCCGACTTGGCGGAGAGTCGGAGTAAGTTCTTCTTCTTTTCCGCGGGGGCACGCTGGCGCACCCGCGGGCTGTAGTCCCCGAGATTCGGGCCGACTGCTGAGCAGTCGGGCCGGATCTTCCCGGTGACCTTTGCTGCTGACGACTTAACGTCTTTCTCTTTGTTTTTCAGAGGCCAATGCCGCTCTTCAGGAACAGCTGGGCGAAGTCAGCACGGCCCTTCGTGCCAAGGAGGAGGAGTGTGGCAAGCTCGCCAAAGAGCGCGACTTGCTGGCCGAACAGTTGGCGGAGCAGAAGGAGCTGCTGAAGACGGCTCGGGACGAGGCAGGCCAAAAAGAGACCGCTCTCCTGGCCGAGTTCGAGATGGATCGCTCCTCCTGGACCAACAGGGAGGCAATGCTGACTTCTGGCTTCCACGAGATCGAGGACATTGTCGATGGTGAGTTCCTTTCCTTGCTTTCCTCGAGCTGCCGACTGTAAGTAAGGCCGACTACTGATTTACTTTTTGCTTCTTTCTGTTTTGGGCAGACCTCTTCACTGGCCACTCGCAAGCGGTCCCTCGAGCCATCGAGGCTGATCGCGAGGCGCGGAGGGTGAATGGCGAGGAGATCGCCGCCAATGCCCCCCTGATCGTCGACGAGCAGCTCCTGAGCATCGAGACCCTTCTGTGGATGGCCCATCAACTGCTGCGCCGGCTTCAACGTGCCGGAGCCTAGGCGATATCTGCCCTGTGGCCAGGCATGCCAGCTCTGCGCACCGCCAGTCGAACTGCCGACTGGCTGGAGGTCGCGGTCGGTCGTCTTGAGGCTTGGAAGGGTTCCTCGGCCCGGGCAGGAGCGCGCCGGCCTTGGAATTCATCAAGGCTTGGTATCCAGGGCTAGACCTGGACCGGCTGGCCGCGTTCCGGTCAGAGGCCCAGGCGGAACTGGCGGCTGTGGAAGGCTCCCTCATCGAGCGCGCGGCGGCGATCGCCGACTACACCGACACCAGCGTCTTCATTCCCGAGCGGGCCGCGAACGGTGAGGAGGTGCCTCCGGAGTGGTTTGGGGTGAACCCCGACTACGACGAGGACTCGGCGGAGGTGATCGGCTCCAGCACCGAGGAGGAAGATGAGGCGGGCGACAAAGACGAGACGGAGGCGCCAGAAGACAGAGCGGACGACCAGCCTCAGCTCGACCGCGCCTCCAGCAATGAGTCGTGCCCGACCGGGCCGACTGCCACCGGAGCCGATCAAGCCGAGACCACCCAGTCGGCCGCTCTGGCGCCTGACACCGCCGTCTCCGCCGATCCGCCGAACCCGTCTGCTGCACCTTAGGCTGCCGTCTTGTCCTTACTTTATTTGTTTTCATAGTCTTTGAAGAACTTGTTAATTTGCACAATTCCACCCGGCGGGGTGTATTTTGAACTCGGCCAGAGGCCTTTGCTTATGTAAGTATCTATCTGCCTTCTATCTTTCGTTGCTTATTGCTCTTTTGGGCTTTTTCCTTTGCCGCCTTTCCATAGTCGCTGCTTTGCCAGACGGACAGTCGCTCCGCGAACTGCCGCAAGTCAAATGCTTAGCTACTTTAGGGAAGGCAAGTACTTCGCCTTTTTAGAGTTTTTTAACAAGTGGGATAGAAGGCGGTGAGCCGACTATTCGAGAGTCGGCTCCGCAGAGAGAGGCTGGGAGCCGGCTTGGGCTATGCATACGCTCTGAGTCCTTAGCCATTTTTTCGTGTGTGCGCTCGTTCTTGCTTATTCTCTGCCTACCAACAGTCGCTCTGCGAGCTGCGGCTTTCGACAGGAGTTGGCTTAAGCGCAGCACACTACATGTCCAACTGCAGGAAGCATTTCATAGCGCAAGACGGCAAGTCCCCGGGCCGACTAGTCGAACCCGGTGCCAAGCGGCATGACAAAAAAGTAGCATACTCGGAGGCATAATTCTTATCATACAGATAACCGAAAGGGCAGTCCCCGAGCTCGTCTCGGGGGCCTGAAGTCTCGGTACTTTACCACAAAGGATAGCGTAGTACATACTGCATTAACTGTAAAATCTTCAGAGGAGATTTGCGTTCCATGGCCGTTCTGACTCCTTGCCTGAGTCGTCCAGTACTTTGCTGATGATGAAGGGGCCTTCCCAAGGCGCCGACAACTTGTGCTGGCCGGCTGTTCGCTGAATCAGCCGGAGCACAAGGTCGCCCTCTTGAAACGATCTCGGCCTGACCTTTTGGTTGTAGTATCGGCGCAGACTCTGCTGGTAGATGCCGGACCGGCTGAGTGCCAACAGCCGGCCCTCTTCCAGTAGGTCGACGCCGTCTTGACGTGCTTCTTCACCTTCCTCTTTGGTGTACATGGTGACTCGTGGAGAGTCGAACTCTATGTCCGTCGGGATGACGGCTTCGGCACCGTAGACAAGGAAGAAAGGCGTGAAGCCAGTTGACTTGTTTGGAGTCGTACACTTACTCCAGAGGACGGCTGGCAGCTCCTCGAGCCAACAGCCAGCCAAACGCTCGAGCGATGCGACCAGTCGAGGCTTGATGCCGGACAGGATGAGGCCGTTTGCTCACTCCACCTGTCCGTTTGACTGCGGATGGGCAACGGACGCTAAGTCCAGTCGGATGCCATGTGTCGTGCAGAAACGGAACAAGGCGCCTTTGGCGAAATTTGTGCCGTTGTCGGTGATGATGTTGTGCGGTATGCCGTACCGCACCGTGATGTCGGTGATGAAAGTCACTGCAGTTGGACCATTCAACTTCTTGATGGGCTTTGCTTCTATTCACTTGGTGAACTTATCTACCGCGGCAAGCAGATGAGTTAGGCCGCCTTGGGCCGTCTTGAATGGTCCCACCATATCCAGGCCCCAAACTGCAAAGGGCCAGGCGATGGGGATTGTCTTCAGCGCGGAAGTCGGCTGAAGTGGCTTGGAGTGGAACTTCTGGCACCCCTTGCATTTTTGGACTAACTCTTTAGCCTCTTCCAGGGCAGTCGGCCAGAAGAAACCGTGCTGAAAGGCTTTGGCGACGAGTGCTCTTGAAGCTGCATGATGGCCGCACTCGCCCTGATGAATGTCTCTGAGAATTGCTTGGCCTTGTTCTGGCTCTACGCAGCGCTGGTAGACACCAGTGACACTGCGCCTGACTAGCTCTCTGTTGATTATGGTGTATGCTGCCGCTCGACGTTGCACTTGCAGAGCCAAGATCTCATCAGTTGGCAGCTCTCTGTTCACTAGAAACTTGAGGATGGGCTGCGCCCATGAGGGTGCTGCTATTTCTTCAACCGCCACCACAGCGACTTGGACAAGGGTGGCTGGGCCGGGAGGCGGCGGGCTGGAGTCTGCGGCCGCTTGCTGGATTGACGAAGTCCCCGGGCCGACTGGCGCGGTCTCCGGGCCGACTAGCGCGGTCTCCGGGCCGACTGGCGCAGTCCCCGGGCCGGGTTCTGAAGTCCCCGGGCTGGCTTCGACTGTAACTTTCTTGGGGCCGTCTGCTGGGGCTCTTGAGTCAGATCCGACTTCTTCGGGAGGAGCCGGCACAAAGATGGAGTCTGATTCTGGTGAAGGCTTGATGGACGGCTTAAGGAGGCGCTGAAGAGCGACGCCGGACGGTATTGCTTGGCGGGTGGAGCCGATTCGTGCCAAGGCGTCTGCTTGATCGTTGTTGTTCCTTGGCACGTGAAGGAACTCGCACCCCTCAAAGTATCCGCTGTGTTGCTGCACCAGGAAACGGTAGCTCGCCATGTTTGCATCTTTGGCGTCCCAGTCGCCAGATGACTGCTGGACCACCAAATTGGAGTTGCCATAGCACAGAATCCGGCGAATGCCGAGTTCTTTGGCAAGCCAGAGTCCGTGAATGAGCGCCCCGTATTCAGCAACGTTGTTGGAGGTGGCGAAGTGGATCTGCAGCACATATTTGAGCTTGTCGCCTTTGGGGGAGGTGAGGACGACGCCGGCTCCCAGGCCGGTACGCATCTTGGAGCCGTCGAAATGCATCCGCCAATGGGTGGAGTAGGGCGCTGGCGGTAGGTATTGGGTCTCGGCCCAGTCGACGAGGAAGTCGGCCAGCGCTTGCGACTTGATGGCGGTGCGCGGCTGGTAGTAGATGGTGTAAGGAGCCAGATCTATGGCCCATTTGGCTACTCGGCCAGAGGCGTCTCGGCTTCCAATGATCTCGGCCAGCGGGGACGTGCAAACCACGGTGATTGGATGCTCTTGAAAGTAAGGCTTCAGCTTCTTGGCGGCAAAATGCACACCGTAGCACATCTTCTGGTAGTGAGGGTAGTTCTGCTTGGAGGTCGACAGTACCTCGCTCAGGTAATATACCGGTCTCTGGACAGGGAGCGCCTTGCGTTCCTCTTTGCGCTCGACTACAATAACTGTGCTGACTACTCGGCTGGTGGCAGCGATGTACAGGAACATGGGCTCTTTAGGAGTCGGAGCCGCCAACACAGGGGGAGTAATCAACATCTTCTTCAGCTGGAGAAATGCTTCATCCGCCTTGTGATTCCACTCAAAAAAGGTGGTCTTCTTCATCAATTGATACAACGGGAGAGCCTTCTCGCCCAGCCGACTGATGAATCGGCTGATGGACGCCATGCAGCCGGTGAATTTCTACACATCTAACAGTCGGCTGGGTTCTTCCATCCTCTCGATGGCCTTGATCTTCACGGGGGCACTCTATGCCGCGTTTAGAGACCAGGAAACCAAGGAGTTGGCCGGATGGTACTCCGAAAACGCACTTCTCAAGGTTGAGCTTGATTTGGAATCGGCGCAAGTTCTCAAATGTTTCCTTGAGGTCTTCCAGCAGTGTCCCACGCTTCTTCGTCTTCACCACCACGTCATCCACGTAGACATGGGCATTCCTGCCGAGTTGCTTGAGGAGGCACTTCTGCATGCAACGCTGAAAGGTGGCATCAACATTCCTCAAGCCAAACATCATAGTTAGGTAGCAGAAGGCTCCGAACGGCATGATGAAGGCGGTCTTCAGTCTGTCTGCCGGGTTCAGCATGATCTGGTGATATCCTGAATATGCATCTAAGAAACTCAGCAGCTCGCATCCGGCTGTGGAGTCTATCACCTGATCGATCCTTGGCAGGGCAAATGGATCCTTTGGGCAGGCTTTGTTGAGGCTTGTGTAATCAATGCACATCCGCCATTGCTTGTTTTTCTTCAGTACCAAAACCGGGTTTGCCAGCCACTCTGGAAAAAACACTTCCATGATGAAGCCGGCTGCAAGAAGCCGGGCTATCTCTTCTCCAACGACTCTTCTCTTTTCTTCTAACAGGCGGCGCAAGGGCTGCCTGACGGGTTTCACATCCGGCCTGACATGTATCTTGTGCTCGGCAAATTCCGTCGGTACACCTGGCATGTCCTTGGGGAACCATGCAAAGATGTCTCGATTCTCACGGAGGAAATTGACGAGCTCGCCTTCCTATTTGCTGTCAAAGTTTGTACCCATGACAGCATACCTCTCGGGGTGTTCCGGGTCCAAGGGTATCTTCTTGGTCTCTTTGGACGGCTTGAACGAACCCTCAGCTTCCGACTCCTTGGGGTCAGGCAACATCTCTGGCTGCTTTCCGACCATCGCCACGACCCGGTCAAGGAGCCGCTTCTCAGCTGCGATCACCAGGGACTCGGCCAGCCGACTGCTCTCGGCCGCGCAGGCGAACGACTTCCTGTAGTCGCCGGCTACGGTCAGAATTCCCTTGGAACTCGGCATCTTCATCTTGAGGTAGGCGTAGTGCGGAACCGCCATGAACTTGGCCAATGCAGGTCGGCCAGGCAGCGTGTGGTACGGGCTTTCAAGGTCCACTACTTCAAACCAGACCGGCTCTTGGCGGAAATGATCTTTGTCTCCGAAGAGGACGTCTATCAGGATCTTGCCGATTGGTGAACAAGAAAGGCCGGGTACAATACCATGGAACTTAGTCCGGCTGCTCTGCAGCTGTCTTTGCTTGATTCCTAGCTTCTCCATAGTATCTTTGTACAGGATGTTGATGCTACTGCCTCCGTCTATCAGCACTCTTGAGAAGCGGGCTGCTCTCCTATCAGTGGCCAAGGTGGCACCTAGGACCAAGGCATAGGAACCCGGATTCGGCATCACCTATGGGTGATCCGCTCTGCTCCAACTGATAGGCCTCTCAGACCAATGCATGAATTCTGGAGCATCTGTTGCCACTGCATTTACTTCTTGCTGCTGCTGCCTTCTGCTGCGCCGATCATCAGCCACACTGGTGAACACCACATAAGCTCCATGCTCTTCGGGGTACTCGTCTAGCACTGCGCCGACTGGCCTGGCGGCCGGCTGCTGGGGCGGCGGCGGAGGCGGAGGCCCAGCAGGCGGAGGGGGAAGGAGGCCGTCTCCCTTGGCGATTCTGGTGAGCCAGTGGCACTTTCGGGTGGTATGATTCGACGGCTTTGCGCCACTGTGGAAATTGCAGGGACCATCCAGAGTCTGCTCATAGGAAAAGGCCGGCAACCAATTGGATTTGCCGCCTTTCTGCCGTTTGGCCGGAGGCTGCCCTTCCGGCTATTGATCTTCGACTGTTGCAACCTGCCGACTGCTGGAAGTCGGCTGTTGGGCCTTGCGTTTGTTGTCGCTCTATTGTTGGCGCCGACTGGTGTCTCCAGCTGGCGTTCTGGGAGCCTGAGGGGCCACTTTGCCAGTCGCATTGACTTGAATGTCTGTCTTCATGGAGGAGTCTGCTGTGGCGTACTTGTCCGCTATGACCAGCAGTTCGTCGAGGGTTTCTGGCTCGTCGCACAGGAGCCGGTGCTTGAGGAGGGTGCCTTCTCGGCACCCGGAAGTGAAGTACTCGATAGCCTGCACCTCGTGCATGCCTTCGCAGGAGTTCCAACGTGTGAGGTAGTCGCGTGTTGACTCATCAAGGCCTTGCACGCACAAGGAAAGCTGGCGTGGCTTGGGAGGTCGCTTGTACGTGCTTGTGAAGTTGCGGATGAAGGCTTCGGTGAAGTCGACCCAGCTGTTGATGCTGCGGGGCTTCAGACTATTCAACCATGTCCTGGCCGTGCCCTGGAGCATGAGTGGAACGTACTTCACGGCAACTCGCTTGTTGCCGTTCGCTATACTGACGGCCGTGGAGTAATCAATCAGCCAGTCTTCCGGCTTCATGGAGCCAGTGTACTTGGGTGTGTCTCGGGGGAGCGTGAACCCTTTGGGGAAGGGCTCGTCTCAGATGCGGGGTCCAAAGCAAGGCGGGCCAAGCTCATCTTCTTCTTCCAGCGCCAGAGATCGGTGGAGTCGGTCGATCCGATGGCGAGCATCGTTTTCTCCGACTCCCTCTCGGCGGCCAAGGCAGCCACCGAGAGTCGGATGCTCAACAGGTGGCGGGGAAACTCGCCGTTCTCTTCTGGGTGGGGGAGGAAGGTAGTCGTCCCGCCGCTCCACTGCTCTCGGCCGGCCGTCTTGGTCGCGCTCAATGGTGATGTGACTCCGACTGTGACTGACAGCCGGCTCTTTTTCTTTCCTTCCGCGGACTCCGCCAGTCGGTGTCCAAGATGTCGCGCCTTGGTCTCGGCGGGGAGGCAAGTCGTCATTCGGTTGCTGTAGCGCATCCGCGCGGCCGCCGGCCGTGTTCTGCGCAGCAACCGCGTCAAGGAGTTGCTGGACACGCTCTGTCATCATGCGGTGCTCTTCGCCCTCGAAGTTCTTCAGTTCGTCAGTTGCTGCTTAGGTAGCGCGGATGTTCTCCGCAGGGGTGGCGTATACGGGGCGTTTGGCTCCGAACAAGTCGGCGATGGTCGCGCCGCATTGCCGGACCACGCCTAGGCGACTCAGCCCAGTCGGAGCCGGTGAGCCGCCCACGGCACGATCCATTTCGCGCTGGTAGGCTTCTGACAAGCGCCTCATGCTCGCCAGCCTCTTGGCGCCTTCAATGATCTGAAGGCGGCGTATCTCCAGCGTCTCGGCGTCTGCGTCCTCCGGAATGGGCGCAGTTAGGTCTTGCAGGGCCGCAGCGTGCGGGTCCTGAGCTTCTTCACCGGAGCGCTCATCGTGACTGATGACGAGCACCTCCGTGACAGCGCTTCCGCCGCTCTCCTCGCGAGGAAGCGGCTCGTCGTAGACCACCACGTTGGTGGGGAAAGTGTCAAGCGACACGGCGTCGGAGTCGACCAGCATCGGGTCGGTGGAGCCTACGGACTCCAAGTCCACGGCAGGCTCGCCGGCGACATGGAGTTAGTTGAGGAGGCCCGCGAGGAGACTCTCGGGGCCACCCGAGCCTGCGTCGGATGCAGGCTCGTCGGAGAGGCGAACCTCACCGACAAGTTCGGCGAGGCTGCTCGCTGCACATGCGGCCTCAGCGCCGCGCAGCGCGTCGATGCAGACTCCATCTGGCGAGCCTGGCTGGCTGTGCTCGCCAGGGTGGAAGAGGGTTCCCGTCTTGAACAGATCTCCGGACGACGGTGCACCATGACCCACGGTGGGCGCCAAACGTCGGGGGTTGGGTGCGACATATGCCAAAGGATGGCTTATCATGGTGGGGGCGAGTAGAACATCGCCGGTGCCTGGAAACGGGATGAGGCGAAGACATGCACGCCGGCGGATCTTACCCAGCTTCAGGGCTCTCCAAGGAGATAACACCCCTACTGCTGCTCTGCGGGGTCTCCGCATGATCACTAAGGCAAAGTGAATACAAGGGTGCTCCTAGAGCTGTTTCTCGAGGAAGGAGAAGGCAAGGCTAGCTCTCTCCCTCCGGTGTGTTCTGTCTAATGCTACTGGATGCCAACCCTTTGCATGGGTGCCCTGGGGGTTTATATAGGCCTACCCCCCAGGGTTACAATGGTAAAACCGGCTGGGCGCGGGTCCCAGTCGTCTGTCTCTCAGGTGCCGTCTTCTCCGCCGACTCCTGGGGCCCGCCGACTGGCATGATACGTGGGCGTTAGCCTGTGTCCGCCGCGGGCAGGTCCTGCCGGCTGTAGATTACTGTAGCCGTGCTTCTAATGACGCAGGCTTGGTCAGTGGGTCATGGCAACAGTGCCGCCGCCTGCGGGCGATCACTGTGGCCATTCCCCTGTCGCGTCTCGTTAATGGCGTGTGGGGCCCGTGGGAGGGGCCGGCCGACTCCAGGGAGCCGACTCCCAACGGGTCCGACTCTCGGCGCTCCCGCCGTCTTCAATACTCTCGCTGACTGGTAGGCCCCGCCGTCTTCGGGCCGTACAGACAAGGCGTCATGGGCACAGGGCCCTGCCTCAAGGACTGATGTCAGGGCTGGCATGGCAACAGTGCCGCGCCGGGCGGAGATCTCCGCGAGTACGGCCCACTGTGGCCATGCTTGCCTTTAATCAATGGGTGGTTGGGAGTCGCGGGCCGACTCCCCATAGTCGGCATCTTCGGAGTCGCCTCTGGGACTCGGCTTGGATGAGAGTCGTCTCTGGGACTCGGCCCTTCTTGGAGTCGCCTTTGGGACTCGGCTTGGATCACTACTAGGAAAAGGCATGCTAGTGGCGCACCGAATTTGCCTTCTAATGGCGCACTACTGGTGCGCCACTGGCATCACGCCATTAGAATTAAATTCTAATGGCGCACTACTGGTGCGCCATTAGTATCTGGTGTTCTAATGGCGCACTACGTGCGCCATTAGTATAGCCTGCAGTGCGCCATTAGAATGCCTCCCAGGGGCCATATGTACAAATGTGCTTTGGCATTCTAATGGCGCACCAGCAGCTAATGCGCCATTAGTGTGATGATCACAGTGCGCCATTAGTGTCTTGTGTGGTGCGCCATTAGTATGAATATTAGGTTTTATTTTTTTTGCTTTTCTGATTTTTGCACAGGTTACAAAATATATTATTGCATAGAATATAGACAGCAGCACACAGCAACATCAGATTCATCAAATACAATAGAAGATTAGTCTCCGAATACAATTCATCATATTAGTATCCGGATTCAAAAGACCGGACAAAGATAAAACATTACAAGTCTCAAGACCGCGAGTATCGAGTTTGCCTTCACATTACAAGTCGATATCGATCATCTAAACTACCATCACATAGAAGAGAGCTGTGGTCATCACGATGAGCATCATCGCGATCAAACTGGTCTTCATCCGGTTACTCCAACGCTCCCTCCTCTCTCCCGCTAGATAGCGGGCGTATCTAGATTCGGCCTCCGCCCTAGTGGTGTACCCTTTGTAACTGTTACCGCTGAAACGGTGAACCTGTCTCCGACACTCCTGCCAGTCATCGTAGACTCCGGGAACCTTACCCTTGTACACGACATACGACGGCATCTCTATGCACAAGCCAAACAACAGACAATACATAAGCAATGTGTAAGTATGCAACAAAAGGATCAGAAGAGAAAAGCAAGACATTAATAGCATGATTCATGGTCCTACTAATAAATAGCATCGATTACATCTAAGTTGAACAACCGTCCAAACCAAAGAGACATCCGAATTCATTAAAGTTTAATTACAACACGAGCCAATCAATGTTTCAGAACTACACATCACTACTTTCGACTCAACTCATCGGACAGGAGCGTGGGTGAAGCCGCCGTCTGTCGTGATGGTCATGAAATCACGGTCGTTGTCACCCTGCATTTGTAGCGTTTCATCTATCTCACTGTTGGACGGTTGATATCTGAGGAAGAATTGCCCCGCGGTATGCAGGACATCTTGATGGATGATGTCCGCAAACTCCGACTGGATGCGAAAGAATTCTTGTCTGAGGTCCGCGTCCTGGACTGCCGACAAGCTCGTGGCCCAATCTTTGAGATTATCTGGTAGCAGAAGGTGATGATGGTCCCTTACGATCGCCCGCATGTGATGGAGGGCGTAGTAGGCATCCTTCTGACCGCCAGGCGGCTGCTTGACGCAGCAGAACTCTGTATTGTGTGAGAAGATGTGCTTTCCGTACTTACGAACTGGCCTGGTGAAGGTGCCTCCAGATTGGGCGTAGCCGGGGAGAACATCATCAAGAACTTTCTTCACATTTGTGTAGTCTATCATGGAGTTACGGTTCGGGTCGAAATACGTGGCCATGGAATATTTCGGGCTTAAGAGGATGAGTGTGCAATGTGTGTCACTGCACAGAACACGCAATGTTAGAAAAAAAAGAACGATCGAAATCTAAGAAATCATATGTTACGGGGCGGTTAAGGGATGACTTACTTGGGAAAGTAAGGCACAAGGAAGTTATCCTTATCTGCGTTTGCCAGAATGACGCCTTCGAGGTGTGAACTCGCAACTTGGCGGTCCCCAGCGCTGCTCAAGTGCTTGGCACGCATGTAGAAGGGGTCGACTATCACGATGTCCGGGGTATTGTCTCTAATGATCCGCATCTGCATGCTCAGCGAAAACAGCCGAACGAAGGTGTAGTGCAACAGATGAAGGTTAAACATAGCAAAGAAGTCATCAAACCGCAGGACGATCATACCCCCGATGTCGCCATCCACAAAGCCCTTGCTCTCTGGCACCTTGGCCACGAAAATCAGGTATGCCACATCCTTCTCTCTGAGACGCCGCTTCTCCAAAATCAGAACACTGTCGTGCAGACTCCGCATAGCACCGGTTGCAGCATTCAGCATATTTGGCGGTAGCATCGCCCTACCCGCCACATGCACCCTCCTCGAGATATCCTTAGGTGAAGGTGGCCCGTCCTGAGCATGGATCGAACTCGGTGCCGGCTGGCTCGCACCGGCGCCCTTGTTAGTCTTTCGTTTCCAGCCCTTCTTCTTGATCTCCTGTAATGGGACCGAGTTCTGCTCACAGACCGCCTTCTTCAGCGTGTTGGGGCTGATAATATTTCGCGCCTCAGCTATCTGAGGCTCGGTGAAGGCGGGAGCTGGAGGCGTGTCCTGAGAACTGAACGCCAGACGACGCTTGTTGCAATTGGATTTCTCCGCCATACCAGCTAGATCGCGGTGGTCTTGGTTGGGTTCTTGAGAAAGAGGCCCGCAGAACTCGTCAGCGTACCCATGTTCGGCAAAGTACTTATCAACTTTGGTAAATGTACCGTCGTCGTTGTCGTCGCCGTCCGGATCCTGTGCCATAGGGCTGTCCGGATCCTGTGCCATAGGGATGTCCGGCAGGTCCGATAGCGTTGCGGTGTTCTTGCCATGGCTTGGCGCCGGCATGACTGGCGGTCTTGTCTATGGGGTGGTGTCCCCCGCCCCCAAACGAATCTGGCTCTTCGGCCATAGCAGGGGCCAGTTTACGCAGGTGCTGAGGGTCATCTCATCTTCTTCGTCGGCCCCAGCGGGTCAAATCGGAGGTAATAGCTCGTCGCAGCCTGGCAGCACCCGGACCACTTCAACCCTACACACTGTGGTTGGCATCGGATTACCGTGGAACATGGGGTTGCCCGGTTGAACGATTCTGCCCTTGGCGACATCGACCAACTCGGCGCCCACGAAGTGCAGAAGAGTGCAAGGAACGTCGGCGGTGCCCTGGAAAAACATGTATAGGGCGTCAGGGATGCCCAGTCAAAGGCAAGGAGATGAAGTCATCGGCCGAGAGGCTTAGTTACCGTGATGCCGTCGAGCTCGGCTAATGTCGAGGCACCGCCAACGGCGGGCGTGCAACTGACAGAGGGGGCGCTTGCTGGCGAGGTGCCGGTCGGCGTACACCCGGGTGCATTAAGCTCCAATGCCCGTGCCGGTGCCGGAGACACGAATACCGCCTCCGCCGGAGACACCAATTGCACCGCCGCCGGAGACACCAATGGTGCCGCCGTCGGAGACACCAATGGCGCCGCCGCCGAAGACACCAATGGCGCCGCCGCCGGACACACCAATGGCGCCGCCGCCGGAGACACCAATGGTGCCGCCGCCGCGCTGTGCGAGTTGCTGGCGTGAAGCTGGGAACCGGGGGAGGCCCCTTTTGGCCACCCGCAATCCACGTCGTCAGCCCATGAATCAACGTAGGCACCATGGCGTTGAGCGTCGTTCCAAGTTGTTGTTGCACTTGCTCATGGACAAGCTCCGGAATCTGCGCCACTTGTGCCTTGAGTTCTTCAACCTCGCGCATCTGGCTTTCCGAGCTGGTCTTTTTCTCCTTCCGCACACCAGCGGTATAGTATGACCCCCATTTTGTGGACAAGCCTTTGCCGGCCACACGACCAGCTGACGTCGGCTTATCGAGCTTATCCTTCTTTTTCATTACGTTCAACGCCCTATTTAAAGGGGTGTTGAAAGGGGAGCTCTTAGACGACCCCGCACTACTGCTTTCATTGTCCTGCGAAAGGAACATGAACCATTTAGAAATATTGGGGATTAATTAGAGTGCAACCATATGGAGCTAATTACGCGGGGGTGTATTCCTTACCAGAACAAGCTCAAGTGCCCTGGTCTTCGGATCCGTGGTAAGCTCCTTTGTTATCGGGTCCTCCTTGTACCGGGCCCTGACATAGTTCCTGGTCTGCTTGTCACCGCTGTATTTCTCGAAGCGGGGCGGTAGGCCTTGCTCGGCACGCTCCGCGTCCTCCTTGTCCCATATAGGCTCCGCCACTCTATAACCGCCGGGACCGAGTTTGTGTTCCCCTAAGTTCAACTCCCACATTTCTTTCCCCCACTGACTTGATTCGGAGGTTGCGGGGCTCTGGCACTTGATCTTGAACTCCTTGTACTCATCTTCGCTCATCAAAGGATATTTCGCCTTGATCTTGTCATAACTATCACCTTTATCAATCATTCTCTTCACCGCGCTTCTCCAAGTAGACAGGGTCGTGCTCATCTTCGTGAGGGCGGCATTGTTCACTTTATTCCCTGAGAGGCGTGTGTTTTCAAATTCGGCGGGGAACTTGTATCGTTCGTGCAGCTTCGTGAAGAGGAGGTTGCGCAAATTCCCTCGGTCCTTATGCCTAAGGTTCTCGGTGTTGATCGAGACGGTGCTCCGGAGAATGCACCCGAGCTGAACCGAGTACCCCTTGACTATATGTTTGGGCTCCGTTGGATTCCCGTCGGAGTCCACTTGAGTGAATTCCTCCTTGACGGCGCGGAGCGCATTCGGGCGCCGGTCCTTCCTTTGCTTCTTCGGTTGGCTGCCATCTGTGTGTGCGCCGCCACCATCTGTGTGTGCGCCGCCATCATCAGTGGTGGCATCCTCGGCGGCACCATCAGTGGTGTCATCCCCGACGCCACTAGGGGTTGTGTAATCAGGATCGGTGTCTTCCGCGACGTCATCATAGCGGTGAGGTTGTTCCTCCATCTCTTGGGACAGCTCCCAGAATTGCTTGCCGCCCGAACCACCGGCCTCATCGTTGTGGGCCATGTTTCTCACTAAATAGGAAAAAAGTTTGGTCAAAAAGATGGTTATTGTCAAGGAACAAGATCATGGTCTCTTGATTTAGGGTTTGTCGACACCGAGGCACCCTAAAAGCCTAAGCTTTCATCATTTAGGTTCTCATCGACACCGAGGCATCCGGGGCAACCAAGTTAAGTTTTCATCATTTAGGGTTTATCGATGCCGAGGCACCCTAGGTTGGGCCTAATCTTGGCTCTATTGCCACCTATGTTGGGTTTATCATCTAGGGTTTATTGATGCTAAGGATAATTCTAAGTTGGGCCTAATCACTTGGCTCTATTGCCACCTATGATTTAATGCAGCAAGAATGGCAGGGCAGTTGATCCTACTTAACTAAGTACTAAGATAGCCCGGCCCATGCATTAGTCGCAAGTACCCCATATGTCCTATTTTTAGCAAAGTCATGCTAAAATTCACGGAAAATTTCAGCATGACCTTTGCTGAAAATAGGACATATGGAGTACCCGAATTTGCCGGAACGGAAGTTAATCGACATTCCGGCAAACTCAAGGGCCTCTCGGGGTACCTGCAAATTCATCACGACACGATGGTCGGAGACAAAACCCAGCCACAGACCATATGGTCCTCTGCTTTCATATGGACAAAAATCAGCTCAACTTATGTGAGCTTCCATTCCAGATATAATATGTCTCCCAACAAAAAATCATCAATAGTTTAGAAAGTCTGTACAAACACAGAAAGAATGACAAATGTATTTTTACAGATCATGGCTCAGAGTCATAAACATCTATGGACCAAATATAGTAATGGATACAGCAGATTAGTCTTATGATTTTACTTGTTCGGTATAAAATAGCTTATGCTTTCCTTACGGTACATGTCCACATTTGATATGTCCTTTTTGTCTGTCCTGCTTTTTGAATCAACCGTATCGAGCAATACTATGGAATTAGTCAAATAATTGTGCATGTTTTGACAATAGGATGAATGCAAAAGAAAATCAAATGGTTGTGGCAATCTGTCCATCATCATGACTGTTGACAGTCGCCACACCCACTGTTGGACTTCGATCTAGCACAAAGGGGGTGTATAAGAGCAGATATGGATGGTGTGGTCTGGCACAAATAGCAGTATAATCATCTTAATCTTGCAGTGTAATTTTTAATCCGTGGCAGCAAACGGGCATTGTGCTAGTCTAATAAGAATACACATTGTTGAACTTCATTGCTGGAATTAATGGTTTACTATCGGGATGTGCCTTAGGAGCATCGCTTATCAAGTGAAAACATAAGACACAAACTTGTAGCTGTATGTGTTTTGCCAAGAAAGGGTGCAACAAGAAATATTTTCCTAGTACTGGTTTATCTCACCTACTAGTAAAGGGACATTTCTCCTCAAATCGAAAGTTAATACATCGTTGTTTCTTACTAGGGGAAGATGGACCTGGATGGTCAAGCACGTGGAAGATGGCTTTGTGGGCGTGCCTTCTTAACAGCGAAAATGCATACAGAATGATCCTAAAGTTAATCACATTGGTTCCACCTGGTGAAAAAGTTGGGTTCGAAGGAGGACTATACACCAATCTGTGGACAGCACACATAAGAACAGTAGCAGTAGTACTACTACTAGCAGTAGTACTACCAAAAGAAAGGAAAGAACAGTAGCAGTAGTACTACTACTAGCTAGCTAGCTAGCTGGTACTGATCTAGCTTCTGCATGCATTTCTCTGAATTTTGTTATACTTAAACACTACAAGGAATTATACTTTGTCATAGCTATTAGTCTTTGGACTAAGGGGCACTAGCACACTAGTAAGTGATAGGCAACCATCCTACATGGAAATGTGAAGAGTTACATGGATGAGTACCAGCTCTAAGTGAAGGCTCAATGGATTCAAGATCAACCGACTGAAGTTGCCCAAACCTGCAAGGAAAAGAGAGAATAATGATTTCGAACTGCTTCTGATGGCATACATAAGCATAAGTTCAGTGCCCCAAATCAAGTACTCCATCAGATTGGGATACTACTCTAGATTAGTGTAGCCACTATCTAACAAAAAATTTCAGAACTGAATTTCAGAGTACTCTAAATGTTGTGTGCCCTAGTATTTCTGTGTTCCCTTGCATTTCTATAACATTTAGTAGCATGACAATTTTATCATGTTGAAAAAAATTCAGTAACATGAATTTGGCTAAGCCAAGCATGATCTTGCTTGCATTGCCGCCTTTGCTACATGAAGCAATAGGGTAGGTTCAGTTTCACTGAATTTTTGAAACTATACATCATTTGCTGAATTTTTGCTCTACATCACTTGCTCTTTGTAAATTATTGCATATATCCAGTGACTGAATTTTTGAAACTATAGGTGAACCTCTTCAGGAAACGCAAAACAGTTAACTGAAACTATCTAAAATAGTTAAATCCACTTGATGCTTACCTAATGCAGGCCAACAGAATGAAATGAACTACGAATTTGTTCTCTGAAATACATGTAGGCCAACAGAGAGGATGTTCTTACAAGGGAGCAAGAAGCCTGCCGCCATGGCCCTAGGGTTTGCAGGTGAGGGGGTGGAGGAGAAGGGAGGAATCACCATGCATAGGTTGGGGATGGAGGAAGGATGGAGAGGGAGGAAGGAGGAAGGAGGAGAGGTACCTGGGCAGGCGCGGCCGGTCGCCGGAGGGGTCAGGGTCGGGGTTGGGGTCGGGGTCGGCGGCGGCGGCGTCGTCGAAGGGATGCCTCAGTTGGCCGTGGGAAGGCCGGCGGCCGCGGTCGTCGTCCTGCACCCCGTGCCCGGACTGAGGAAGACGCCGGCGTTGAAGCTCCGGCAGCGGCTGGGCGTCGGGGGGCGACGGCGCGGGGG